>NC_081558.1:112157048-112219067 GCF_022355385.1 Mustela nigripes
AAAAAAAAAAAAAAAAAAAAAAAAAAAAAAAAAAAAAGAAAACTATGACCAGTGAGCATAAATAAATGTCATTTATTGAATAATTTCTTGGAAGTTATAAATACTTCTCTCTGACATTATTTATAAATCTACTCCAAAACATAAAACATTTTCTTAGACAACTCTAAAAATCAAGAAATAAAACCAACTCAAAGTGCCAATAAAAGTATCAGCTTATTTCATTTAATTCTTTTCTGTTCTGATTATTAAAAGAGGAGGAGGAGGTGGCTATTTCCAATCCTCTTCTCAGATATTTACCTCTTAATTGGGGGGGGGGGCCTTTGATATTTGACTAATGTACATGCCTTTCTACCAACAGGAGGTGATTTATCCAACCCTATAAAAATACCAAGCAATAGGTTATAAAACTTTCTAATGAATCTCTAAATACTTATTTATTTTTTTAAAAGTTTTACAAGGAATAACAATTTGAATGTTTCTGGCACATAAAATGTGTTCGCTTAGGGGTATCCTGGGTGGCTTAGTTGGTTGAGTGTCTGACTCTTGATTTTGGCTCAGTCATGATCTCAGGGTTCCTTGGGATCAAGCCCCTCACTGGGCTCCATGCTCAGTGGGGAGCCTGCTTGAGGATTCTCTCTCCCTCACCCTCCACCCCTTCTCCTGCTCACGTGTTCTCTCTCTAAAATAAATACATCTAAATAAAAAAGTGTTAGCTTAATACCAGCTCTCAAGTATTCTAAGCCCTGTTAATAATATAATGTTAAAACTATAATTTAGTAAATCTTCAATTATGTTTCCTTGAATTCACATGTTGCCTGTTGATCAATTATTTTAAAATTGAATCGCAGGTTAATTTCTCTTATTGCTCACCAGTGCCAATGAAGATGGTTATTCGCTACTATAAATTTAATATAGGAGTAAACAAATAATCTAAGAAAACCATTACATTACATTATATAGCATATGGGAACAACACTTGTGGAGAAAATACAGTAGACTGATAAGTACTTCAATTGAAATTTATTTCTCCAATGTAGTTTGTCTGAAATCAAACTAGAGAATCAGACAGACTTGCAAGATTTAGTTATGGGTCTAAACATTTCAGATTGAGCTATTGTAAACCCAAGGCAAGGTGAGGAGATAAGGAAGGAAAGAAGGAAACTTGAGTCATTCTTCCCATTCATAAGAAATAAAAGTAGCTATTCCAAAGGAGAGTAGGCTTTCTGGGGGAATAACTCCCTATCAAGTCTGTGCACACATGCTATTGGGAGGCAACTAATATGACAGAGTTCTTGTTTATATATATTGACCACTTATGCAAAACAGAAATGAGGTAGGGAGCAGCAAGAAGACAGGCCTCATCCACCAAAGCCACAGTTTTGAGGGTAACTATTGCATTTTGTTGGGCTGGAGTCAGAAACCGAACAAGTGAAAAATTATCACAAGTCTTGGAAAAGAAGGAAACAAAAAGCTGATTGGACTGAAAGATCTTGTTACAGAGGCAGTGAGAAGGTTCAAGTGCACTCAGTGCCTCCTGGTAGTAGCGAGCAACAAGTGGGAGCTGACAGATAACCTCAGCTTGATTTTGGAGTCACTGGGGCGGGCCCTCACTTCTCTTCTCCTCCAAGCACTGCTTGAAACTTAATGACCAGGGCTGGGAGAGTTTTCAAAGGAAATTAAGTGAACAAAGGAGAACTTTCTTTTCTTTCTTTTTTAAAATTGTATTTATTTATTAGAGAGAGAACACGAGCAGGATGGAGAGGAACAGAGGGAGAGGGAGACGCATCCCCATGGAGCCGGAGCCCAATGTGGGGCTCGATCCCAAGATCCTGAAATCGTGACCAGAGCCAAAGGCAGATGCTTAACTTACTGAGCCACCCCGGCGCCCCAAAGTAGAACTTTATTTAAATTTCATTTAATAAAAGCTATCAAATACAAACCTAGTATTTTCATTTTAAATTTTCTTATAATTAAAAACGGAATGGCTCACACATGGTAAGAAATCTTAATTAGCACAGCCAATATGGTATGGAGGTATTTTAAAAATTGGTCTTACCAGGTTTCAAGAAAGCCAAAATGCTAAAAATAGAACAGGCTGGAGGCAGGAAAACTGCGGGTGATGATGGTCCTGCACAAACCGAGTTCAAATACTGGCCTTCCTTCTCTGTTCTGCAAATAGTTCCTTCAGTTGTAAAAGAGGGAACATATCACCCTCGTAAAATAGTGAAGATTAGGGTAAACACATCTACAGTGTATGTTTGATAAATTTCATTGTCTCTTTCCTTCTTATGTTACCAATACACTAGATCTTTTTACAGTGTCTTAGTAACAAAAACAAGAGACACAGACAGCTAGGAGAAAATTTAAGAAATCCCAAATAGCTCTCATTAGAGAACTATTACTTCATATGATTCAAGAATCACTGCTTCTTTACTAGGAAGTATCAAACAAAGATTTCCAAAAGGATCTGACCAGCAATCTTACTGGAGTTTCCTCCACAATGAAAAGGCTGAGTCATCTCTTTTTCCTTCCAGAATAGGAAAGCCTCAGATAGCTTCAGAAATAAAGCTGCCTTTGACATGTAGGTCCAATTTGAAGAGAATTCCCCCTTTCTAGGTGCTCTGAGAGAAGGTAAGAAGTCAGTGAAAGAGAGTACTGTCTTTCTTCACTGTCTGAGGTATGTGGAATTGGGTATAGGCCAACCAGTGCAGTATAAATGGCTTCAACATTCAACACCTACTTAGGAACATATTCTCAGCCAAACGTGGAATAAAAAAGAACTTCCTAAAACATGATAAGAAGGTTACACACACAAAGTCTGTGATTAACATCATACTTGATGAAAAATTTGACATCTTCTCCCTAAAATCAGTAACAAGGCAAAGAGGTTTCTTCTCACCATTCCTATTCAACACTATACCAAAGGTCAATGCTATAAGGCAAGAAATAAAAGGTGTAAGATTGAAAAGAAGACAGAAAAGTCTTTATTTGCATATGATATGATTGTCTACGTAGAAAATACCAAAGAACCTATTAAAAAATAATACTAGTACTAACAAGTAAGCTTTTTAAGGTCACTGGTCCCTGGATACAAGGTCAATATACCAAAATAAGTTGCATTTCTATATTCCAACAACAAATAATTAGAAGACAAAATATAAAACAATAAAATATACAATACACCAAAGGTCATTACATACTTAGAAATAAATCTTAGAAATAAAACATGTAAGACTTACATGCCCAAAACTATAAAACACTGGTGAAATAAATAAATAAAGATTGAAATAAATTGATAGATATACCATGTTGATGGACTGGAAGACTTAATATTGTTAAAACATAAACTCTCCCCAAATTGACCAATCAATAGATCTAACACAATCCCAATAAAATCCCAGCATGACTTTTTGGTAGAAATTGACAAGCTGATTTAAAATTTTACATGGAAAAGCAAAGGAATTAGAATAGTCAAATGTTAGTAGGAATAAAGTTGGAGGACTCATACTACCTGATATTCACATTTACTAAAAAAACACAGTATTGGAGAAAGGATAAATATAAAGACCACTGGAAGAATACAAAATCAAGAAATAGACCTAAACATACATAGTCAATGGATTTTTGACTAAGATACAAAGGCAGTTCAATGGCTAACCACATGCAAAAGAATAAACTCCAATCTTTATCCTGTAGCCTAATAAAAAAGAACTCAAAATGGATCTGTGGTTGCCAGGGATAAAGAGTAGGGGAAAGGTTGACTACAAAGAGATACAGGAGACACCCAAGAGTTGATTGATTGTAAAAGTGACTGTCAAAACTCATGGAACGTAAATTTTACGTTTGAAAATTATGTATTAAAATACGTAATTACATGGATAAAACACAATTTTATTTTATTTTTTTTTAAAGAAAAAAGGTCTTTTTTAGCTGCTTGTAACTATCTAGAAAGACAAATTTAATTGGTAATATCCAAACAATTGGTAATATCCAAACAATTAGATAATACAATTCATTCATGAATAGGATACAACTGAAAGAGAGAAAAAAAAACAACAACTAAAATGCCCCAAGATGTGACTTAATAATTTGCATAAGAATCTGGATTCAGCTTGGAAGCATTCTGGATGACTAGTTAATAAAATTTTCAATCTGGAAACCACACTCAACATCTTTACATGTAAAGTCCTGCCAAAGTCTCTAAATTCAACAATGAATTCTCTTCTTCCCAAGTCTGTTCTTTGTTTACTGCTTCCTATCTCAGTAAATGGTACCATCATCCATCAACTGTTTAAGTAAGAAATCTGGGTACTATTTCTGACTCCTCCCTTTGTCTTACGGGCTCTATCCAACACATTTATCATCAAATCCTGGTAACTTCTCTCTCAGTTAAATGCTGTGAAGCAGAAAAGAGCATGGAACTGGAAGTTGAGCGTGATTGGATAAGAGGGTAAAAAGGGGGTGGCCTGAGATGCAGGTGGTGAGGAAAGCAGGGACCGTATTAATTATTCCGATGTTTGTGCACATCTCAAACACATCTCAAATACATAGTATTTTCCCCATCCCAAATTCTATCATTCTAACACAAGTTATCACTTCTTTCCTCTAAATTACGTCAATATTCTTGGTCTCTACATCTGTTCTTGCTTCCCCTTTCAATCCATTTTTTACCCTGTAGTTAGAGTACTCTAAGAATACTGCTCTGGAAGAAATTGCTATTCTGATCAGATATCATTCCTTCCTTAAAACCCGTTTGAATCCCCCCCTTTTTAGAAGAAAAATAAGATTTTATTTGCCAAGGAGAGACAGCGAGCATAAGCAAGAGGAGCTGCAGAGGAAGAGGGAGAAGCTGGCTTTCCACTGAGCAGGGAGCCCTACATGGGGCTTGATCCCAGGACCCTGTGGTCAGTTATGACCTGAGCTGAAGGCAGATACTTAACTGACTGAGCCACCCCGGCACACCATACCCTCCCCGTTTCTCTGGTACAATCATCAGAGCAATTAATATGATTCCTTTATACCACAGCAGCCTTATCTCATACCACTCACTCTCTCATGTTCTTGATCCAGTCATGCTCAATGTTTAGCTTCACAGCAGAGATGCTATGTTAGTTCTACCCATATTGTTTCCTTGGCCTAGAGTATCCCTCATTCTAATTACCACTGCACCTAAATTTGTCTAGCTTACTTCTCATTTTCCTTCAGGGCAGCTAACATGGCACTTTCAGGATGCCTTCTGTGATTTCCCATGTTGATTAAGTCCACTTATTACCTGCTCTTACAGCACAGTTAATCTGCAAATACTTGTGGCATAATAATAAAAGAATATGTATAAAATATAAAATATAAAAAATATAATATATTGGCTGCTCCTGAGCTGGATCCTTTCATAAACAGGTAAATGTAAAGCATTTTCATAAGTTCTAGGAGTTGCTCTAGTGAATTATCGAAATACAGGGGGGTTGATTCTGGGAACTTCTGAGTCTGCCAAGTCAGAAAGAAGGGTGGGTAACTGGCGCATTCCATTTGCAAGTGATGTTTGAAGTAAGGGTAGTCTTGTGTGAATGAATCCTTAAACCTGTGGAATCTGATGCTAACTCCTGGTAGTTAGCATTGTTAGTAAATTATTGGACACCCAGCTGATGTCCAGAGTATTGATAGAATCAGTGTATGACCTGGTGTTGAAAAAAATACCATATATTTGGTGTCAGAAAGAATTTGAGAATACTAATTCAAAATCTGTTTGTAACTTCACTGGTTATATATTCCACAAGACAAAATGTCTTGTCATTGCTGGATCCCTGGCACTCAGCACAGTGCCTGGCATACTGTTCCATATACACTGGATGAACAAAAATGAATGCTTACAAACAGAGTATAAAAATTCTGAACTGTTATTTGGGAGAAGCTAAGGCAGAGTTTTTTTTTTCTGGGTACTTCTAAAATGGCACTGAAAGCTGATAAAACAGAAAATCAACAGGTTCAACTTTTCACGAAGTGATGTTAAGGCCAACTCCAGGGTAGGGGGCACAGAGGACGGAGCAAGAAACAGCAAATGCGACATCTCTTCTCTCTCTGAAGAGGAAATAAATCGAGAACAGAATAATGATCAAGTCAAAGCAGCTAGCAACTGCTCCTCCTCCACACTGGGGCCCTCATGTTGTCAAGTTCTGTTGTCCCAAAAGCTAGTATGCAGTGGAGTTCAACTGCACTACTGCTTGCTTAAGAAGAAAAGAAAGGCTGTAAAATAAGCATAAGTTGTATGTACTCCATTAGTCAGACTCCAAAAGCAATGCCTATTTCTCAAATGAACATGACTGTGTGACGTTCTTTGAAGAGAGGTACCCAGTTGAGGAAACTATGTACAGAGCACGTGTGTACTTACCTTGTCTGCTGGCCCCACTTCAGAGTGACAGCTCTGCACTCTTCAGCACACAGCTACTATGAGGACAGCTACTAATGAGGACTACAGTGTTTGGACTTACTGACCTTGTACTTGGTCAAAGGCTCCTCAGCGGGCTCATGGGGGTACATCCCCTCTGTTCAACTAGCTCTTATGCTTTTTAAGGGCAGAAAATGTCTTCTCTTGCTCCTAAGTCCCTGTTTTTCAGTGTGGGGCAAAGAAGAGAGGGTCTTCAAATACTGAACAGGGCTGAGCAGATGACACGCACTGGATACCCATGAGTTAAAATCTGTGGAGGCCTAGAAGAAAAATGGGGCGAGGCCTGCAAGACATCGGTAAGAAAAGACTAACTCCATCTTGTCATGAAAAGAAGTCTTACCTGGGATGGGACTGTCTTCCCCTTTTTAACTTCAGATGAGTTTTCACTTAATTTCCCTACTTTGTTACTTGAGCTGCATTTGTAGCAGGTCCATCTCGTCTGCCCCTCGGTCTCTATGGTGCATTCTTTGTTTTGTAGACAGAATGAGTGGTACAAATGGCCACAGCTGCAAAATGAAGGCAACCAATTTGCACTTTTCTCATCATAAAAGCCACAAACTTACGCTACGTTAGAGTGTATTTGTAAGTGATAAAGATTTCTAATAAGCTGGAATGCACGGACTATGGTACAGTTAGGAAGAAAGGAAATTTACTTCTTGTTGTCCTCTCTTCTAAAATCTGGACTCACATATCTGTACACTTACATTGTGAGTAGCAACAGAATCACAGTAATCTGATTACAAACCACCTGGGAGAGAACTTGAACTTCTGTTCATTTCTCAAATCATGACATATTTTTAGATAGTATAAAAAACGCAATTGGGGAAAATCATGATTCAAGTAGCTTGATGACAACATGAGTGGTCTGCCTCATCAAACCCAAGGCAACAGTGGTGATTTGATTATTTACAAAAATGACAGTGCTACAGTAAATTCTTACACTATCTGTAAGAAGAAATTCCCTGTTGATTACTAAATGAGCCTTCCAGAAGTGAGTGTTGAATAGAATTCTCAGTCATCTATACTAAGTCCTCCTTAACTCTCCAACCTGAAATGTTGGGCCACCTCAGAAGTCAATTCTTTTCTACAGTCTTTCTCTACTCTTTCTCTTCTATAGCTACGCTTTGCTCCTTTGGTGATTACTTTCAGTACCATAGCTTTAACACACCACCTATATGCGGATGGGATGTCTTACAGGCATCTTAACACACATCAAACCAAATTCTTTTTTTTTTTTAAAGATTTTATTTATTTATTTATTTGACAGACAGAGATCACAAGTAGGCAGAGAGGCAGGCAGAGAGAAAGAGGGAAGCAGGCTCCCCACTGAGCAGAGAGCCCGATGTAGGGCTCGATCCCAGGACCCTGGGATCATGACCTGAGCTGAAGGCAGCGGCTTAACCCACTGAGCCACCCAGGCGCCCCCAAACCAAATTCTTAATTTCCACTCTGCTCTACCCCTACTGCATGGTTCTCATCCAACCTTCCACATCTCAATAAAAAGCAACTAAGGAGATGGAGAGGATAGGAGACCTGGGGAAAATTGGAGGGGGAGACAAACCATGACACTGTGGACTCTGAGAGACAAACTGAGGGTTTTGCAGGGGGAGGGTGGGAGGTGGGTATTGAGGAGGGCACATATTGCATGGAGCACTGAGTGTGGTGCATAAACAATGAATTTTGGAACATCAAAATAAAATAAAATCAAATTAAATAAAAAAAATAAATAAAAAGCAACTACATTCTTCCAGTTGCTCAGGCCACAAATGTGTTTTGTGGGTTTTGTTTGTTTGTTTTTTAAGATTATTTATTTATTTATTTGACAGAGACACAGCGACAGAGGGAACACAAGCATGGGGAGTGGGAGAGGGAGAAGCAGGCTTCTCACTGATCAGGGAGCCTGCTGCAGGACTCCATCCCAGGATCCTGGCAACATGACCTGAGTGGAAGGCCCTCAGGCCAAAAACTTTGGCATCATCCTTGACCATTCTCTTTCTTTCACACCTCAAATCCTATCTATAAAGAGTCTTATCAGCTCTACCTTCAAAATATATCCAAAATCCTACCACTTCTTATTTCATTAGTACCGCCTTGGGCCATCTCTCCCTTGGATTACTCCAATAACCTAACTGGTCTCCCCTGCTTTCACCTCTGACCTTCTGTAATTCATTCTCAACACAGCAAAGTGGTACTTTAAGACATAGGCCAGATTATGTCAAACCTATCCTCAACCATCCAATGGCTTCTCATCTCAGAGTAGAACTTTAACTCTCTATAATGACCCAGATCCTACATGATTTGGCCTGCTCTTCCTCTGAAGCCATCTCTTATCATCTTCCCTTTCCTTCACTCAGCTCTGCCAACACAAGCCCACTTACTCACTGTTCCACAAGTCACGGACTACGCTCTAGTCTCATGGTTTCTGTACTTGGTGATTCTCTGCCTGGGGCACCCACTCCCTGATACTGCTTGGCCACTTACCTTAGGTCTTTACTCAAATGTCACTAAACTAGTGAGACTTTCCCTAATTACTCTTTGGATATTAGTAGCTCCCAACATTCCTTTACACCGTATGTTATTTTATTCATGGTATTATTACATTTTTATTAATTTTTAAATTGTCTGTTATTAAGTCACCGTATCAGTGATGCTTTTCCTGATCACCCTATATACCATACACTGTTCTCACTTAGCAGGTCTTATTTTTTTCCACCATAGTCACTAGCAGGCATTTTACTTGTTTATCCCTGCCACTGGACTATAAACTCAATGAGAACAGATCCTTTGTTCTGTTCATGTTGTACCCTATCCCTTTGAACAGTGCCTGGCGTACACTGTGAGCTCAATAAACATGTGTTGAGAATGGACTCTTTGTGTGATGAGAACTTCTTCCCTTTCCAACCATCAAATCTACCAATTATCCTATGTCTATAATAATAGAAGCTATAACATTTACATAGTGCTTACTATATGTCAGCACAATGACACCTGTAATCTTCACAAAACCCTAAGGACAAGGTCATTATTATCCCAATTTACAGATGAGGAAACTAAGAAGTAAAGAGATTAAATAACATGTCTGAAGTCTCATGGGTAGTAAGTGGTAGAATCAGGATTTGAACTCAAAAAGTTTGGGTCCAGAGTCCATCTTATATTGTCACCACCCATATATTCCCCCAACTCCTATGCAGAATGTTAAGGTCTATGACAGGAACTTTGCCTCGTTTTGTTCACTGCTAGAGTGATTGCTTGGGGCTATGTATTCACGTGTATCCCTGCCTGGTAATACCATACAAGTCACACACCATACTGTATAACATTTCCTTTCTCTTGCTTACCTAAAGACAATGATTTCATCAGCCATTTCTTGGCGTCTCTTGTACTGCTGCAAACATATAGAGCAGTAATCCTGCTTGGGATTCAGTCCTCTGGTGACTGAAGCTCTCAGGTTACACAACGACCAATGGAGATCTTGGTTTAGAAGGCTAGTAGTTGTTTCCAGCAGGGTCTATGAAAGACCAAAAGAACACACACACACACACACACACACACACACAGACAAATGATTAAGTGAAAGAGAAAGAGAGGGTGAGGGAGGAATGGCACTGTTGAGTTTTCAACCACAAACGGTGAAGTTAGAATATACTATGAAGGCAAAACACTGATAAAACAAACACCAAATACTCCAAGACTGAAGTGGTTAACTTTGACGTGCAAGTAATGACAACTGCCTACATTAAGAGTCTCAAAATACTTATTAAAAGGCTGTCATTAGTTTCTACTGAGAAATGTGCGCTCTGCCATTCTGTGGCTTAATTCAGTACTGATGTCTTTCAAATGACTAGATAAACCCAAACCTGTTTATTTATTATATTTCTATAATAAGTTCCCTCTGAATGACTCAAAGTGTTAGCGAACAACCAAAAAATGCTGTGTGGTTTGTTTGCTTGTTTGTTTGTTTTTAAATAGAAACTGCATCTGTGGCAATATTTCAAATAACCTTTCAATGAAAAAGCTAATGGCCATTACTCAGTTTTCATCTCCCTTGGGCAGAGAGATCACATTTTCCTGATCACTTACAAGTCATTTGAATCTACTTAAGACTGCGACATCTGTCAGTAAGTCACATAAAGACATTTTCATAGCTATCACATTAAGTCATTTTAAGGCTCTGGGTGCTTGTAAAGTATTGTTTTCCTACTATCTAATTTTCAACATTCATATATATCATTTAAATGTGCAGTCCCAAAGGGGAGATATACTGCCCATCCTCTTTGCTAGTCTTTTAATTTTATCTATAATGCAGAATTTTTAGATCTAACGGTCTTACCATTGTAATTCTCTCCAATCAACCCCATCTTTTCTCCTCTTTGAAGAGTCTGCAAAAACTTCCTACCTTGCCCTCAGCTTCCCTTCTGCTAACACAGAGTCCATGCCTGCAGGGCTGTCTGTTCCCCTGGGCACACTGAGCAAAGCCACAGTTCTTAAACACCCCAAGAAAAGTCCTGTCACCCCAATTTTTCTTTACTTCTCTTGGGTTATTGAAAAAGCAGATATTGTATCTAACATGCCCAAATGATGCTTTTCCTAGGTGGCTTCATGAGTCACTTTGATCTATAGTAAGGAAAAAAATCTGTATACCATGCTGGTTCCCACAGAGAATTAAGCTATAGACAGTTCTGAGTTAAAGGAAAACCAATGACCATTTTTGGTTAGTGGTAATTATCTGCTTCAGAATGTTTAATAAAAGACAAGGAATTTTTTTCCTTTAATTTTCTATACTCAGGCTGACTCTTTTCATGGGTTACATCTTTGCATTAAATTATTTTTCCAGAAAGTTTCTCACACATTTCATTTGGGAAAAAACAACAACAACAACAAAAACCTGTTCCATTGCTGAGTCAAACGAATAAAATGAATCCAAGTCTGATGCATTTCCACATTCTAGAATATCTATGTGTGTATGTGTATGTGCGTGTGTGTGTATTAATTAAGGCCAACGGATTTAAAAATTTTTTAAAAAGCATACACTTCAAGCTACCAAACTTCCATTAAATGGACAGGAATTTTTAAAGAAAAAGTATAGCTGCAAAGAAAAAGAAATAGCTTCTTTTTACCTTAGGACAGTCTTAGAAACAGAAAACAGCTTACTTGTTCATAGTTAAAGGTGTCCAACATTCCCAGAATAAGTCCCTGGATTTCTCCAAGTTTTCCTTTTCCATAAACTGGATCCTAATTACAAAAAAGTTGCAAAAATGTTTAATTCTGTTCTTGGTATTTTAATATTACTTTAATATATGTTATCTGAAAACGCTGGATACTCAAATACTTTTCTACACTCAGTAAGTATTTATTCTTGATGAACTTTACCTAGAAATGTGTATCAGTTTCCCTCTGGCCATCACAAATATTTTGAAAAGATAAATAAAATTTAAGTGATACAAGCCTCTTATTGACATTGTTTTTTTCAAGTCTCATTAAAGTTCACCCAGGTTTTGTTTTGGCAAGAAGCTTCCTCTCCTTCATATTAAACATCACCTGTCCCTCTCTGCAACCTTACTTATCTGCTACATTAAAACAACGTTCACCTGAATACCAGAACCTGTCCAACAAACCTTTCCCGCGACCCACATTCGGCCACCACCTGGCCCCAACAACTAAATCGCTTCAGTTTAGAAGACAAGACTTTCTGGATCCAAGGAGCAGCTTTCAGTTTTTCAAAGCTTTTTTCAGTGAAGTCCCTACTGATAAACAACAGATATGTAGATACCCAATCTCTCTTCTGCCGCCTTTCCTCTGAAGTATGCCAAGTAATTGTTTATTATGTACAATCTGTAAAACACTGAAGTGTACAGAAACAAATAATAAACAGAAACAAAAAACTGAAATCCAGCCACACAGAGATAAATACTATTGATACTGTTTTCCAGCCTTGTTTCTGGGAAAGGAGAGAAAGGGTAAGAGACAGAGATGTATCTCCTAGTGTACAGAATAGGAGTATTTTACATACTTTCATGATAGTATATTGTGAGCAGTATCAGCAAGTATGAATAATGTGAAAATACCATGTGTCATTTTCTCTTGTTAGACATTTAAGTTTGCCTCCCCCTTCCCAAATCCCACTCATGATGGTTAAATGCTGGTATAGTTGTAAATTTTGGTCTGAATCTCTGATTCTTTCTTTAGAGAAGATGTCTGGAAAGGGAATTACAGATTCAAAGAAGAATTTTTATGGGTATTGATATATACTGCCAAATTGCTCCACCACAAAGTCGTATTATGCAACTTTTATCTCCATCAGCATATTTGTGTGCTCATTTTACTGTACCTTTGGCTAGACTGAGAATTATAATTAAAACATTGCTAATAACTGAGTATGTCAAGTCTATTACTTTACTCTAATATGAGGTTATGTCTGACATAAATGACTCTCCCATGCCAAAAAGGGGAGCCCAACTCTACAGCAACAATGAACATAGCTGCTATTTATATGTGCCACATCATTACATTCCTTCCAGAACATTTATAAATCAAGAAATTCAAGCTCAGAGAGGCTAAGTAAAATTCTCTAAGATCACAGAACTAGTAAGCAGATAAACTGGGATTTGAATCTAGGTACTTCAGAAACCATTTCTTTTTTTTTTTTTAAGATGAGAGAGAAAGAGAGAGAAGGAACGTGCAGTGGGGAGGGGGAAAGGGAGAAATCCATGCAGACTCTGTGCTGAGTCCCTGAACATGGGCCTCAATCCCATACCCCAAGCCAAGCCAAAATCAAGAGTTGGACCCCCAAAGGACTGCTACCCAGGCACACCAGAAACCACGTTTTTAATTAACATGTTTTACTGGTCTCCCAAGTATAGATACCTAAACTAATAAACTAATAAACTAAATAATAAGCTAATGTTTGCTGGAAAATACGGGCAATATTTCTGGTTACTTCTTAGGGAGTGGTTGTTATTAGAATTTTGGTGCATTAGGGCACCTGGATGGCTCAGTTGGTTAAGCCTCTGCCTTCGGCTCAGGTTGTGATCCTGGGATCCCTGGATAGAGCCTCATGTGGGGCTCCCTGCTCAGCGGGGAGTCTGTTCCTCCTTCTACCCCCTGCTCTCTCTCTCAAATAAATAAAATCTTTAAAAAAAAAATCTCGGTGCCTTGAAAGTAATTGTGAGTTCAGATGTTAAGATAAGACTGTAAAGCAGGAACAGCATAGGAGAGAGGTTCAGAAATATGAGAAGAAATCTTGTCTTCCTGCTCTTAGAGCACAGTCTGAGCATTTCCTTCTTTTTCTCTTCTAGATTCTGACGACGGCTCCTGGAAGACTGGCTGCGTACAGTTTCTAACCAAATCAGCCTGTAGTAATTTCAGGTGCTCTAAAGCAGCAAAAGCTTGTCTGCCATAGGTTCCTGGTCCCTGCTGCTGAGCTTATGCTTAAGGAATGAAAGGCACAGAAAAGCTGTGTATTTGTGTACTAATAATTAGCACGTTTACAAGTCTGGATTAAACCGTCACTGAAGCTTAATGGGGACATTTTCTGTTTCACAGGTAGAGATCATGTAGCTAAGGTAAAGGTACCTGTCAAACATGTGCAGACCATTTGCAAAAGGCCTGACTGTAGATATCTCAGACTAATTTTTTATTAGAAAATCAACTTTGGCATATACTCACGAGATAATTTTTTCTTTTATTTTTTGCATGAAAACAGATCCTTGTTAATGCTTCTGAATTTACATTCAATTATGCTTTGGGTCAAACTCTTAATAAATACACCTATTTCTCAAAGTATCAAGGGACAGTTGATACCTTATCATAAGAAGCGTATTATAGCAGCTACTGTAAGATGTGCGTTCAATACACTAATACAGCTCTAGCACAGAAAAGCTCTCATTTGTTTCTGACAAGGGTAGTTTGGAAAGTAAAAGGTCTTTAAAAGGTTAAATTCTGGGAAAAGGAAGAAATCTTTATAGGTCATGTCTATATTTGTATCAGTACATTTCACTTTAATATGCATAATTTAAAGGCAAAATCGTGAAAATTACCTCATGCTGGGACAACATATAAATTATAGAATGCAAAAGGGAGCTCAAGCCTTCTAGCACAGCATGTATGCAATCCAATAGCTTTTCAAATTATTTTCCAAAGATGTCCGTTAGATGCTTCAGCAATGAATAACTGCTGAGGTTTGTCTTCAATTTATTTGTAAGCCATAAAAGAAGAGCACACATGAGTACTTCACATAAACCTGGTTTCTAAAAAGCTTTTTAGAAAAAGATGTGACAGCCACTTTTCCCCCGCTCCTGCTTTCTGAGGCCTACTGTAGTATATATGCAGTTTGTTTTGTAATTAAAATCTTTCCTAATCAAGCATTACTTTAAAATATGAATAATGCCCTCCACAGGCTAGCATATAAATCATTTGTTTGCTTTAATTTCCTCAGTAAGACAGTCACAAACAGCTTCTCAGAAGCCAAGAATTACTTTTTGCCGTAGAGCAGAGCTCAATAAAAGCAAACTGGGAAGGCCGAATCTATAAAACACAAATATGGTCCCTTCAAAACACTCCCAACTAACTTACCATCTACTGCTCACAGAAGCAGCCTGCACAAGTCGGGTTCCAAGCATCAGTTGAATAAACATTTAGAGGTCAAGAAGCTCTTGGAGAAACCCCTATCATGAGAACATCTTCTCTGGAGAAACAGTATCTATCTGAGCAACTGCTCGTCTAAGAAACTGTCATTCCCTCTCTTCCGTCCAGGGGACTTGGTAAAGAGGGGTGGATCTGAAGTATGCCAGGGCTGATGCTGGGTACGCAAGGCCTCAACTTTGGAGCTGGAAGACCTAGGTTCAAGTTCCAGCTATGGCCACTTAATAACTGAGCAGACTAAGGAAGCACTTTCCTCACGAGCAACATGGGGATCTCACTACTTCTCCAGCTTAATGTACACAGAGGTCAAAGGAGATAAAGAACACAGAAGTGCTTATGAACTGCTGATGATGATGACTGAGCCAGCTAAAACCCAGTAAGTAGACACTATGTGCCCTGTACAGTGCTGGAACACAGGAAATAATCTAGGCAATATTCTAGTGGAGAACGCTTGGCAATGGATTGAAAATTGGTTCTAATGAAAAAAAAGATGATAAGGGACAAGATTAAAACAAAACAAAACAAACAAACAAAACAGAAAACCCCCAAACCTAGAGACATAAAAACTCCTGGTTTGAGTACTTGATAACTTAGATGGAACAAATCAACTCCTTGAAAGACACACTACTGAAACTCACACATGTAGAAACATTTAATTAACGGGTCTGATCTCTTAACCAAATTGAATCCTTAATAACATTTCAAAATAGAAGACACCAGGTTCACATGGTTTCACTGGTTTATTCTACCAAATATTTAGGGAGAAATTATATCACTATCCTACAATCTATTTTAGAAAATAGAAGCAGAGGGAACACCTAACTCATTTGATGAGGCCAGCATTACCCAGACAAAACCAGACAAAGACAATCAAAAAGCTGGCAAGTTACTTTGTGGATACAGACAATATGATTCTACAGTTTACATGGAAAGGCAAAAGACCCAAAATAGCTAACACAACATTGAAGGAGGACAAAGTCAGAGGACTGACACTGAATTACTATGAAGCTGCAATAATCAAGATAATGTGGTACTGACAAAAGACCAAGCAAAGAGATCACTGGAGAAGAACAGAGCACTTAGCAATAAACCCCCATAAATATAGCCAACTGAGCAAAGCCTATTCAATGAAGAAAGGGATAGTCTTTTCAACAAATGGTGCCGGAAAAAAATGGACATCCACATGTAGAAAAATGACTCTGGACATTGACCTTACATCTTTCATAAAAATTAACTCAAAATGAATCACAGACCTAAAATGTAAAATGCAAAACTATAAAACTTCTAGAACATGGGAAAAAAATTTAGGTGAACTTGGGTTTGATGATGAGTTTTTAGATACAACACTAAATACACAATCCATGACAAAAAATCCCTGAAAAGGTGGACCTCATTAAACTTAAAAAACCTTCTGCTTAATGAAAAGACACTGTTGAGAGAATGAAAAGAAAAGCCACCCACTGGGAAAATACATGCATGACATATCTGACAAAAAACTTCTATAAAAAAATATACAAAGAAATCTTAAAACTCAATAATTAAAAAACACGACCCAACTAATGGGGATACACAGATGGCAAGTGAGCACATAAAAAGGTGTTCTAAGTCATTGTTCATTACGGAATAGCATATTAAAATAATAAGACCACTACAAACCTATTAGAATGGTTAAAATCCAAAACAACGGGTTTACGGACACTTGCTTTATAGCCCAGAGTATGGCCTATCTTAGTAAACATTCCATGTATAACCTGAGAAGAATGTGACTTCTGCCATTAGAATTAATATGTAAATGTCAACTAGGTCAAAGTGGTTAAAACTGTTTGACAGAAAAGTGTTACCATCTTTATTTTTGTTCCTCTTTTTTTCCTCTGGTGCTGTTAAGTTTTTCTGTTAACCTGATTTTGAACAATTATGATGGGCCTTGTATTTTTCCTCATACTGCTCAGGTTTGGGATTATCGATCTGTATGCTAATAGTTCTCAATAAATCTGAAAAATATTCAGCCAGTTTTTCTTCAAGTATTTTTTCCTGACTCCCTGTTTTCAGGATTCCAAGGACACATATTCTGGGCTGCTTGAAATTGTCCCAGAGTTCATGGACTCATTTTTTTTTTTCAATTCACTTTTCTCTGTTTCATTTTGGATAGTTTGTATTACTAGGTTTTCAAATTCACTTATCTTTTCTTCTGTTTTGTTGTCCTTGTCTGCTAATTTTAATATCCAATGTCATATGTGGGTTTCATTTTCCAGCTTCTCTGAATACCTTGTAATTTTTTTATTTGATGTAATATACCATAAATTTTACACTGTTGGGTCCTGGATATTTTTGTATTCCTTAAAGTATTTTTAATCTTTGTTCTGGGAGGCAGTTAAATTACTTGGTAAGTTTGATCCTTTCAGGTCTTACTATTAAGATTTGTTAGTATGAATGGAGCTATGTATCAAGGGCTGCTTCCCAGTATTGAGTACTTCTGAGTACTCTACCTCATGTTCTGTACATTACGAGGTCTTCATTCTAGTCTTGCTATTGGCTCTGTGTACGTCCAAGTATTATTACCTCTGATCCTTTCAGGTGTTTTTTTCCTTGGCCTAGCTAGCTTCCTTATACCATGCACTTACACTTGAGAAAGGGGCCTTCTGCACATCTCCAGAGTTCAGCTGCCTGGTACTTGCCTGCAAACTCTGGCCACCTCAGTCTCTTGATTCTCAGCGACATCTCCTCAAAGCAATGAATATGCTGGAAACTGGCTGGCATCCCCTCCCTGCACTATTGCCTAGGAAGTCTCTCAAGACATTAAGGTGGGACAAACACAGGGCTTACCTTGTCTGTTTCCAGTCTCTCAGTTATCAATGACCTTTACTGCTTGATACCCAGTTTTTAAAAAAACTATTTCAAATACTCTGTCCAATTTTTTGGCTGCTTTAAGCAAGGGGGTAAATCTGTTACTCCACTTGGGGCAGAAGTGGAATTCCTGCACCCTTGGCTTTTATTCACTCTAAAAATATTTAGTTCCTACTGTATGTCAGGTACCTCTCGGCTAGGTGATGGTGACAGAATAGCAAAATATAGTCTTATTCTGAAGGTCCTTCTGTTCTAATGGTAAATAAAGATGGGTAAATAGACCTGATCCTTAGATGTTTCCAAGAACTCCACTTTTAGCCTTCTGCTTTTCTCGCTAATTCATTTCCTCCTAACATTCACCTAGTTTCAAGAACTGAACTACCACTTCTGTGCTGACAACTTCCGAGTCTATGTCTCCACTTCTACTTCTTCCCATAAAGTCTGGTCCCATTTTTCCCCACTGCTCATTGTTAGTCACATGAAACATGAGTTCTTGTGTTTCCCTACCTCTAAACGTCAAAAAGTCAAGCGGATTCTACTAACTAACCTCCAAATCCATCTTCTCCTAGCCACTCTATGCAACGCAATTAACAAATTTTGAGTACCTATTACATTTTGAGTATTCCTAGGCCTCAGTCTTATCTCTTCCAATTTATCCTGTATAACATATTGGATAAATGATTTTTCTAAAGAGAAACATTATTCCATCATTCCTCTACTTAAAATCCTTTGATGATAATCTACTAATGTTAAAATTAAATCCAAAGTCCTACCTTATGGTTCACAAAGCAATTAAGAACACAGTCCCTGCCAGTCTCTCAAATTTCAGCTCCGTGACTCACCTTTATTCTTGTCCTATGTTCCAAGCATACTTAACACTTGCAACTCCTCCAAATATACCATGTTTTACCTCACATTCTTAGTATATATAGTTCACTCCGCTTAGAATAGCCCTATCTCCATTTTCCCCCTAATTCCTTTAGGCTATTTAAGATTCAGTTCAGACATTTCCTCCTCCAGGAAATCTTCCCAAATTCCCCAGTCTGTTTCAGATATACTTTTATTGGTACTCCTTTGACTAGATATATTCAGAAACCCAACTCATTTCAACTTATTTAAAAAAACTAACTGTTGTAAAGATACTGGGCTGTTTCAAGGATCCAAGCAAAGGAAAGGAGGTGAGCCTTTACAACTAAAACAAAGGACTCAAATGCCATCAGGATTTCTGTGGTCTCCTCTCCCTGTGCCTTGTCTCTTCTCCTGGTGTCTTCTCTTCTTTTCTTCATGCATCTTGTCTATTTTCCTCTTTGTTTGTCTGCTTTACTCTTCCCCTTCTCTCCGTGATTTTTTTAACTATTTCAGTCAACATGATGGAAAAGTAGTCACTGTCAGTTGCTGAACTTTGTACCTTATATAACTCAGAGGCCTGAAAAGTGGCTCATTCATCCTTTTCAAGTTCAGTTCTATAATTTCCTGGAAAAGGCACTGATTGGCCCTACTTAGTGGCCAGTTAGTGGCCAGTTGCTCACCCTGACTCAATCTAGTGGAGTCAGGGTCCTGCTGTCAGACGCTGCTCCTACTGTAATCATATGGCCTGAAAATGTAGGGATGAAGTGGCAATCACCCTAGCGGGGGTTCACAGCAGATAATCCTTCAGGTGGCCACCATTACTTGCTTAGAGCCCAAAGAAGAGCTACATCAGAACATTTTCTGTCTCTCCTAAAAGCTCTTTAGGACAAGAGCTAAGGTTTTCATCTACATAGGAAATGACCAAACAGGGAAACATATTTAATAAACAAATTAGTTAACGCTTCAAAAGACCAGGCACTGAAACAACTGAAAAGCTTACACAATATAATAGGAACCAGCATAAATTAGAATGTGAGAGACTTTTGTGGTAGCCCGGGTTTTGCCACAAACAGCAAACCAAGTACTAGCTTTTCTATACTTCAGTTTCCTCCTTCATCAACAGAAATTTCTGTAGTAGCCCTAACTACCTGAAGAGAATGTTCTGAGTTTCAACTGAGATACTATCTGTGAAAGCAACTTGAGAAAAATAAAAATCTCTACACAAATATAAGGTAGAGTTATTACTACAGTAATCACAAACGTGCAAATAACAAATTTAAGAAAGAGCATACCCTCTTGATTCATGGGAAAAGAAGGTGGAACGTACCTTTTCTACCACTGAAAGTAGAGAACACTAAGAACACAATGAAAATGAATGCCAAAAAATAAAAAATAAAATAAATGCCAATAAAACTCAAAATAAAGGGAAGATTTTCTAATATCAAAAGCCTTCAAAGTCAGGAGCCTTGAAAAAACAAAAATTTTAAAAATCACCTGCTTTTGCCAAGAGAAAAACTGATTTTTGTTTCTTGTAATTTATGTTCCAAAGTGTGGTTAAAGCTCAACATAAAGCAAAATGTATACACTGAAAGTGAAGCTACTTTTGACCTTAAGATTTCATTTTTTCTAATTTTCTTGGCAAATTAAAGTATTTCTGCCTTATGGAAGTACTACTTTATATTAAATTAAAAACATTATAACTAACGTATTCTAAAATGGACATAAGAGAAGTGGTTTATATCAAAGACTTTGCACCACATGCTCAGGATCAAACGAAAGAGGACGTGTGCAGATACATAACTGTGAGGAGAGCTTAGGGATACAGTAGTCTGTATCAGTAAAGCCCAGACACTTCATACCAGATGCAAGTGGAGCTTGGCAAGTCTTAAAAGAGAGCTGCCAGGGACATTCTTGACAGGAGAAAAGTCATTTGAGAATTATAAAGACCAATGGCATCATAGTACTGTTTTTTGATGGTTTTGGGGTGTGTGTGTGTGTCTATGCTGCATAAAATGAAGGAAGACAAAATGGATTCTAAGGATAATTCCTGCTATTTCCCCAGGAATGTTCACAAAGTTTCTGAAAAATTTATCTTGGGGTATTTTTGGTGTTCTTTTAATTTTGTTGGGAACATACATGCCTTTTGCTGAAGGAAATAGGTACTTCCTTCAAAAGATATTTCCTACAAAGGCTGTGGACACAAAGTTGGATAACAATTAGAATAGGGGATGAAGGCTGGACATAAAATTTTTTTTATGAGTTGGAAAACTTAAGTTACAACCTATGATTCAGAAATGACTATATTAATGTAATTTTTAGGTTATTATATAATTTTTTAATCTAAAAGGCACAATTCGCTGGCAATAAATGGTGATTCTCTCCCAGTTAGCATATGAACAGGAAGCCTTTATATCTGAATCCCCAGATGCTGGTGAACACGTGAAGGCTGCACACACACCTGGAAGGTCCCCAGCCTGTGCCAGGAAAACCCACACTCCTGGAGCACCAGGAAAGGCTCAAGGATGACAGTTGTTAAGTTAGATAGTTAGCAATGACAAAAACCAGCTGCATTACTCTAGAGACCAATTTAAACATTAGCTTAATTTGTTATATAAACATGACTAGAATATTAGTTTAAACTTATCAACATTGAATTTTCTCTCCTTTTAACTCACCTGTAAGATTCTTTGCAAGATCGATGGAAGGGCAATAAATGCTGCCATGCTGTTTAGAACTTGCATGGTCAGAGATTTCAGAGCTGTTATAATAATAAAATGTTAATATTAAGGTTAGTTTAAAGTAAGAGGTCTTGGTTTTTCCTACAAGTCAGTGGAAAATAATAGATTTATATAGTTTCCTAGAAACTCGGCTAACCAGGACCAGTTGGATATTTTAAAGTTAACTGCTGATAAATAACAAAGCTCCTATTATTCAAGACAAATGACACAACTGGTGCCAGAAAGAAAGAACTGAATAAAAGATGAGATTAACACTATACAACAATTTCATTAAGAAAAACACTAATAACAGAAAGAACTGAATAAAAGATGAGATTAACACTATACAACAATTTCATTAAGAAAAACACTAATACTATGATACTGGGAAAAGGTATCATAATGATAATTTTTTGCAGATGAAAGTTGGTGATGGTATAGGTGGATTTTGATGATGTAATTACCTTCTGGGTGCAGATGAGGTGCGGTTGATCCAGAGAGCTTCTGGGGGGCCATCATTGCCTCCAGTAATGGAAACCAGAGTGCCTACAATGTCAGAGGAAACCAAAGCACTCTGTTATATTTAAGATTGGCTTCAGCATAGTGCTTTACAGGTTGAGATGTACCTCTCACATACATTTGTTTATAAACATTTTATTATTTTTTAAAGATTTTATTTATTTACTTGACAGAGACACAGTGAGAGGGAACACAAGCAGGGGGAGTGAGAGAGGGAGAAGCAGGCTTCCCACTGAGCAGGGAGCCGGATGCAGGGCTCAATCCCAGGACCCTGGGATCATGATCTGAACCAAAGGCAGATGCTTAATGCCTGAGCCACCCAGGCACCCTGTTTTATAAACATTTTAAAAACAAAAGATAGAACACTTGACTGGGAAGGGAAACAACAATAAAGAAGCAATGAGCACAGTTACAATAGGTATCTTTACTATGCCCCTTAGGAAAATAAAGAAACCGCAGTAAGTCTAGACCCTGGAACTGCAATCTTCTGTGTTTTAGGACAAGGCCTGTTCAAAGGCGACACGGTCGAGTTGCCAGCTGGGTTCTCATATACAGTGCGGTACACGCACCCCTGACCAAGTCTAAGTGACCCTATGTACTGCAGGACAGGACACAGGACCGCCCCTCTGCCACCTCACCTCCCACATTTCTCTTTAGCTGCATCAAGCAAGAGAAATGAATAAAGGTTGTCCAAAGTTTTCCCTCTCTAAAGCGTTGTTTTGTATTATGTTAGTCATCATAGACCAAGAAGTAGAAGTTAACATTATTTCAATTAACATTTCCAACCACATCAAGAGATAAATTAATAGATCCACCATTTATTTATTCCTATTATGCTGGGTCCTCAATTAAATGATTTACACAACTTTCTCATTTCAATTTCGTAACAGCCTTATACAATAAGCACGATCTTCACTTGAGATAAGAAACTTAAGTTTAGAAAAATTTGCCAAAGATCACACTACCAGTTAACTGGTACTCTGACTCCAAATTCTGTCCTCTTCCTTTTTGGGGGGGAGGAGGGCAGGGACCTTTAATCAAAAATCAAACTAATACATTTTAAGTTTTCAGACATGGTTTCTTGTTGGACAATCATTTACAGAAGGTGTTAATTCTATGTCTTGGGAGGAACATATTCCTGAAAACACCTGGGAGCCATGAAGAAAGGTCAAAGCAGAACAAGAGTGGTTATTTACAGAAAAGGGCATATTCTGCACCCCACCACTTGACCCCATACAAATTTTATGGCAGTGGAGATGTGGGAGCCTCTGAAGGCAAAAAGAATAGGCTGCAGGTCCAGTAACCACTGGTTTACCTCCCAACTGAAGAGCTCTACTAGGAAGCCTTTATCTACCCCCATTTAAGGTTTTATGAGGTCAAGATTTCATACTAATAACTTTTGATGTATTTCTTTAAGTTCTCAAGATACTGGTTTTAACTATATTACATATGGCAATTTTTTATTTTATTGAAATTTTAACTTATTTAGTACTCATGAACTATTAGTGCTGTATTTTATTCTCGGATAGCTTTATTTAGCTTACCTTTTTTTTAACATGTTTTTATAACCACATTATTTATTTCTGTGTAGGTTATTTTAATTGTGTTATTTATTGTATAATTTATTTTATTTTGTATAATATTTTATATAAATTATAATAAAATATATATAATACAATATTTTGTATAAATTATAATTTATTTTAAATTATAATTTATACAAAACATTTTATAATTTATTTTAATATGGGATACATTTTGTTTTTATATTTATTATGTTTAGAAATTTCAATTTTTAAATTTTCTTATTTAATCCAGACAATTCAGGAAGAATTACTTTTGTAAAGATTAGCTGTTTCTTGACTATAAATGGTAGACTGGGAGAAGCATGGTTGTGGAGGTAATAGCCATGGGATACGTTCACACTCTACACAGAGGAATTATTTTTCTTTAATTAGATCTCCACACAAACCATCCCCTGAGAGCAACACAACTAAACCTGAATTCCTTTCTTATGCTGTGTAACACACAGCTTCCTTTTCAGGGAATTATATGCATAATAACAAAGCCAAACTCTTTGTTATATGTAATCACCGTGTATTAGGGCAGCCCCATAAACAGATAGAGAAAAGTAGGACAGGCAGAGATTCTACTTGAGAAAGGATTAACAGCCCAATTTCCTGTAGTCTGCTTTAAGTAAATACTCATAACATTAAGTCTTATGATGATAACTTCTGGAAAGAGATACTATGAACAGTCTACTGTCAAACTTCCAAACGCTTCAAATCTTCTAGTTAGTTGACTGTCTGTGGTAACAGCTTTTGTTCTCACTCTCTCCAAAACAAAACAAAACAAAACAAAACAAAACAAAACAAAACAAAGAGAATCAAGACAAACCACCATTAAAAGCCCCCAAATTGAATGTTTGGTATTACATAAGATCAGTCTAGCATTTTTCACACAAGACAGTATTTATATAAAATTTACATTCAAATATTTCTGTTGTAATAATGAAACTTATTCAGAAATGAAGCAGAAACCAGTTGTTAGACGGAGGGACCACAAACAGAGGGTGTGTCTCTACACAGGAGAGACAAACAGACTTCTCTCACATGCAGCCAGTCAATGGCGTAATAATAGCCATAAAGAAGTGAAAATTTCAAAGGACAGGAAGAAGTCTAACATCTAATATTTTTACTAAAACAAATCCCAACTCAGGAGAAAAAAAAAAAAGATGGAATGAGTTTTCCTTTGGCCACATCAAAAGAAGCATTGTTCCTATCTCTGATTAAGAGATACAGAGTTCAAATACAGTCGGAATAATCCCTAGAGTTCTGGAGGCATGGATTTTTATAACTAATTCTACTAGTTAATACATGTGAGTCATATATTTCAGCTTCTGTGAACCTAAACAGCCCTACTTATAAAACATATAAACATATCCTTTTCCCTTAAATTTTCCATGAGAAGCTGGAGGAGTATCAAATAGATATTGGAGAGGAGATGGAAGGGTTGAAAAGTGAAAAAGATTTAGAATTAAGTATGTATGAACATGGCTTAAAGAATTCTACCTTTTCATGTTTCTCTATCAAAATATAACCATGTCCAAATATAGTCAGCCAACCAAAAGATAAATGAAAATAAAAACTCAGGAATAGAAAAATCATGGCAAAATGACTGATTAAAAGCTCAAAATCCATTTTCAAAAGATTAAACGATTTATGGGAATTGTGGACACAGAAAAGAATGTATGTGTTACTGGCTTCTATAAGGTTATTTAAAATTAAGAGGGATGGAGGAGAGAGGTGGGAGCAAGCATGAGTTTACGTGTTTCCTTACTGGCTTGGCATCACAGATACTATAAAATAGAAACGTAATTATAAATAAATAATTCCAATCTGTTACAGTCATTCAGATTTTTTTTTAAGCTGTAGTGATATTTATTAAGAAATAGTATGGTGAAGAAATATTAATTTGAAATTCAGAAAGCTTCCTAACGGAGACTGACTACTATATTTATTTGTAAAAGCAAGCATTTCCTGATTTAGGCTGATAAGAAGTACCTGGACTGATGGTTCCCCCAGTGATAATGATGGTTATTTCTGGGTGATAGGATCTTACAAGGTAATTTTTATTTTTATTTTTATTTTTTAAGATTTTATTTATTTGACAGACAGAGAACACAAGTAGGCAGAGATACAGGCAGAGAGAGAGGAAGGGAAGCAGGTTCCCTGCTGAACAGAGAGCCCGATATGGGGCTCCATCCCAGGACCCTGGAATTATGACCTGAGCTGAAAAGCAGAGGATTTAACCCACTGAGCCAGGAGCACCTTACAAGGTAATTTTTTAAAAAACATTCTTCTTTGTAACTTTCTGTTTTGCAGGATTTAAAAAAATAAAGAATATGTATATCACACAAAATGTTTTTTTAAAAATCACCTCTGTTATGTAAATGTGCTTGTTGTATACAATTTTTCTTCTGAAGGGTTTCTGGAACATATAGTCTTAAAAAATCTTTGACAAGAATGTCAAGTTGCAATTTACCCAACTCAAAAGAACAGGAAAGAAAAATAAATTTATAATACTCACTGTAACATGTATGGCTAAATATATAAAAAAAAGTCTGCCTTACTCCCCATATCAGAACCCTGGGAAGAGAAAGGTGACGGGTGGTGCCAAGTCAGAGGCTGCAGCCCGGAGGAGCAGGCAGGCAGGCACCGAGGAGTTACAAGGAGGCCACATCACGCTGCAACTTCTCTTCTGAAAACTGCAGCAGAATGTGGCTGTCAAGTCCCATCCCGCCCCCTTAGTCTCTGCTTCCCTGCTGTAACTCCCACCTGCACCAGGTGCTCAGCCGTGCCTCCTTCAGTTCTGTGCTCTGCCTTTTGGCAGTCTGGAATCTGTTACAGCAGTGGTTCCAACCTCGGCTGTACAGTGGGATCATGTGGGAAGCTTTAGCAATGGGTCCCCATCCAAAAACTGTAATTTCGTTGTTCTGGGGGTGCAGCCCGAGTGCTGGGATTTACTTAAAGGTCCCCAAGTGACTGTAATGTGCAGCCAGGGTTGAGAAACTACATCACAGCCTTCTTTGACCTTTTCCAGTGTTCTCTGTATCCCCTAAAGGTTTCCCTCCAGCTTCTCATGCTCATTTTCCTCCACAGAGAATAGATGATAAATGACAACACATCCATAGAATATAGAATCGCTACACGGAATACACAGAACCATGGTCCAAAGAGAACAAGGACATCCAGTAATCACGTGCTTAAATCCTGCAGCACAGCCAGATCCAGGAATATAAAGCCTTTTGTGAGAACAAAGAGGACAAGCACTCCTCACAATAACTTTAGGAGGCTTATACTCCTGGGAGCACTAAACAGTGATTAAAATCTAGTTGAATTAAACTCAGGTGGCTGAGAGGGCAGAAGAAATAGAATTAACTCCTAGTTTCAGATCAGAACCGACTTTGATATGCCTAAGTAGTCATTCTCCTACCTCTCGTTGCTGCTGGTTCAAATTATGGGAATTTCTCTGGCAAAGGGCAATTGTCTCTACCATGGTATCTTCAACATCCTTCAATGAGAGCTCCTCTTTGGTCTCTAAGATTCAGAAAAATTATTAACAAGACTTAAGGATATATTACTGAGAATTCTCAGAGCTTCTGTAAAAAAATTATCTTTTTCTTGGCATAGCACTGTTTTGTATTATGAAATCTTCCATAAGCATGATACCAATGCTTAATAGATTAAAAACAGATAATTTTGTTTCCATGTAAATGCCTGACATTCACAGGACATATAAAGCTCATCACACTTAGCATTTTAATACACTTTAGCTATGGAACAGCTCCAATCATCTGTCGGTTAGTCAGCAGAAAGATGACCTTTCACCTTACTTGCTCTACCATTTCTTCTTCCCTCTATCTCTTAGATGTAAGTCATCCTTCAAGATATTATCTTAGGCCCTCTCCTTTTCATTTCCCAATAATTCACTTCCTCTTGTGGTTTCAACCTCAGGTCCTTGCCAGTAACTTCTGAATGTACACCTGCAGCCCGTGTTCCTTTCATCATCTGCAGGGTGAACTGTCCACAG
Organism: Mustela nigripes; assembly: GCF_022355385.1. Taxonomy (NCBI): domain Eukaryota; kingdom Metazoa; phylum Chordata; class Mammalia; order Carnivora; family Mustelidae; genus Mustela; species Mustela nigripes. The sequence goes on from NC_081558.1 coordinate 112,184,652, forward strand.
ATTCTATCCATCTCTACACGGATGTCCTGCGAGCACCTTGAGTTCATAAGCACAAAAACCAGATCACTTTTTTTCTCACTTCCCAAACTAAGTTAATGAAACCATCTTCTTTAAGTCATTTTATAAATCTTCATCGTCCCTGATGTTCCATCCCCACTTTACCCACACATCGAAATAAATTGCCACTTCCGTGGATTCTACTTCTGTGCCCTCATGTGTCCTGACTTTTACCCTATGCTGCTCTTCACCTGCTGTGAACTACAGCAACAACTCTTAATTAAACTTCTGACTTCTAAATCTTGCCTCCCTCATTCTCTTTGTCACAAGCAAATCTATCAGTCTCATCCACAAAAATCATTAAAAGCCTTGAAGTTTTAAAAACAGAACATAAGTAAACTTCTGACCCTAAGTAGACGCAGTAACCATCTGGCTCATGTTCTCACCCTCTGTGCTCTTACTCCACTGCGCTGTATCTTACTCCTGAGTTCCTGGTCAAGTACTTTCATACTCACATTCTGCTCAGCCCAGGTGCCCTTTCCTTGCCTTTCCCTATCAAACTTCTAGTCATCATTCCAGTCTTACTGCAAAGGTCACATCTTCCACAAATGACCTTTGATTCATCAGTTATAAATCATTCCCTAATTTTTCACAATCATTTGCCACTCTCACTGCATCTCTTTGATAATACTTGATTCCTCCAGCATTCAAAGTTTTTATTTACATATCTGTCTCTTTCACAAGACTATAGTTATTTGGGTAAGAGCTGTGTTTTAGCCATCTGTGTATTACCCTCACGAGCACCATGTCTTGTAATTAGCAAATCCTCCAAAATTCTTAGGCACACAGAAAAAATTAAATCTGAGAGTAAACAGTGGACATGAGACTATTTCTGAAAAATTGATCTTCAAAGAAATTTAAATCCAAAGAACTGGCTTCTCTACACATATCACTTGCAAATCATTGTAGTGATTTTAGGGAAATATTCTTCTTTTCCCTCAACCTCCCATGTAACGTGTGCAAAAATTATTCTAACAACAATAAGAAAATATCATAAATGTAATAAATCTAATACAAATTGACTAAACAGAGACTAACAGTACAAAAATAACAAATGCTTAGTTGAACTAAATATGGAAAAGCCAACCGTTTACTAAGGCTCCAAGAAGATGCCGTGTAATACAAAATGATCCAGATACAACACAGATCCTATCACTTAAGACCGAGCCACAGAAAACACAGATGAATGTAATTTATAGAGAATTAGGGTAAAGGAGTTTAAGGAAATGTGTGGGCAAAGGGGGTCTAAGAAATGTGCTAATGTGTTGAAGAGGTAGGGCAATCTAAAAATCACCTATCGAATGAACTTTGGAAGAGCTATTTTGGAAAATTTCAATAATGTGAAAAAAAATCATCCTATTCAAAAGCGGGCAAAGGACTTGAATAAACACTTGGCCCAAGAAGATACACAAATAACCAGTAAATATGTGAAAAGATGCTCTCCATTACCTGTCAATGAGGAAATGCAAACCAAAAGCCCACTAAGCTATCAATTGGCACCCAGGAGGATGGCTATGCTCAAGAAAAGAGAAAAGCACAAGTGTTAGTAAGGGCTTGGATGGACTAGAATTCTCATTGGTGTGCCGCTGACAGCCACATACACTGAGGCGGCCACTGCGGAAGTGAGTATAACAGCCGCTCAAAAATTAACATTAGCATTACTATTTAATCCAGCAGTAACACTTCTGGGAATCTACCCTGAAGAAATGAAAGTGGGGTCTCAGAAAGATACCTGGACAGCATGTTCACAGCAATATTCTTCACAAGGGTCGGGAGAAACTGAAGTGTCCATGGACAGACAAAAGGATGCAAGATGTGGTACATACATAAATCAAAATATTATTCAGCCTTTTTAAAAAGGAATGAGATTCTGACACGTGCTACAATGCCGAAAAATTGTGATGACATTATGCTAGGCCAACACGCCAGACTGAAAAGGGCAAACGCGGGACAATTCCAGTTATGGAAGGCCTGTCATTAAATTCAGAGTGGGAAAGCACAACGGGAGGTGCCAGGGACAGACATGGGCAGGGAATGGGAGTAATTGTCTCATGGGTACAAAACTTCAGTTTGGGAAGTTGGAAAACTTCTAGAGATGGATGGTGGAGATGGCTGCAGGACAGTGTGAATGGACTCAATGCCAGTGAACTGGACCCTTACAAATGGCCAAAATGGTAAATTTTGTGTTATGTGTATTTTACCACAATTTAAAAAAAATTAATCTATGTCCTAAAACGTCAAGGAAAATAATGGGAATTTTACATCTGTCTGTGACAAGGCCATCTAAGATTCGACACTGTCAAGTTTTACTGCTTTGTGCTAAAATTACAGAAATTCACTACAGAAACCCCAGCTATTACTGATTAGAAGTTCGATTTGTTATTGCTCAGTACATTACAGTAACTTTAAAGACATTAATTATGCACCTCATTTATATATAACCAAAAATTGGCACAGAAATAAATCAAACAACAAAAAAATCAGTATTAGTGAACCCCACTGGCAACTGGCATCACAAAGCTGCAATGGTTTCCATGATTCCCCATTATGAGCCCTTGAAAATGAGCTAAAATTGGCATCAGTGTTCAAGTATTTATACATATCAAGGTAATTATTATTTAGTAAATGCAGTTTCTTAGACAACATCTTTTAAAACACAGGGTCCATGGGAAGAAATAATTGTAAATCACACTCAAGAACTTACTTTCATCTTGATGTGTTATCTCTTGAAGTTTGCTTTGCAGTCTCTAGCAGGTTAAAAAAAAATGCAGGAGGTAAGAAGGATACAGTTACCTAATTCACAAATATTTGAACAAATACACTTTATTTTTTTATTATTTTTTAAAATTCTTTGTTGTTGTTTTTTTTTTAACACCCAGTGATCATCACAACATGTGTCCTCCGTAATACCCATCACCCAGACAAACACATTTTAAAGGAAAACCTTGAAGAAACAACAAGGTGAAACAACAAGGTTAAAGATAGGTCGCTTACTGTCATTCAGAAGAGAATTCTGGGGTATACATAAAGCAAAGCTAGCAGTATTGGAAGGGACCCAAAATACTAAGTGTCACTTATTTGCAGCACTTCTGCTTCTGTTGTACCATTATACCATCATCAATGACATTCTTTAGGCACAGTAATAAAGAGCAGGATTTATCCAGACTTTGGGTAAGGGAATAAAAGTCATAGTGGGCTATGAGAAAAAGGGGTGGGTGGGAATAAAAAAAAGAACATAAAGTGTGTCTCCAGAGCATGGGGCACAGACTTGAGTATGACAGCTCTAAATATGCAAATTTCAGTGTCCACTGCTACACCAAATACTAGATCCTTAGAAAGCCTTAACTGATGATATTCCAAAGGATGCTTTAAAAAAAAAAAAAAAAAGATTTATTTATTTTAGAGAGACAGTGAAAGAGAACATGGAGAGAGGGGTGGAAAGAGAGGGAGAGAGACAAAAGCTCAGGCAGACTCCCTGCTGATCAAGGAGCCCCACATGGGGCTTCATCCCATGATCCTGGGATCATGACCTGAGCTGAAATCAAGAGCTGGATGCTTAACTGACTACACCATCCAGGTGCTCCTCAAAGTCGTCTTAATATACACTGAGGCTGATCTTAACATATCTTTTCTAGTCCAAATTTGTTCCTTTCCTTGAGGTCTCTTATAGGCTAATAATGTAAAGCTAAACATCATACAACTGTCATTAACCACTCCCTCTTATTCCTTCCATATCATATTCAAATGATCAACAGTTCTCAAGTCCAATCCTCTCCCCACTTCACCACCACCACTACCCCTAGCTTAAGCCTCATGGATTCATTATCTGTACTACACAGCCTCGCAAATGTTCTCTGCTTCCTCCCCAAGTTTTACCTCCCCCTTCTCTAGACCCCCATCCTCTTACAGTTACCAGAGCAATCTTCATGAAACAACATCATGTCAGTTCTTTTGCTTAAAAACCTTTAAGTGGTCTCATGTGATAATAAATCAGTCCTAATTCTTCAGGGTATCCTACAAAATCTTCCCAAATCTGGACCCAGCCCTTGCTTCTAACCTCACCTGTCTATACATTGATAGTGGAGCCCCAGCAGAGCTGCTGGATTCTCTCCTAGCAGCTCATATTTCTCAGTATTTCCATGCCTTTGTAAATGCTGGTCTTATTCCCTGCAAGGGTATCCTGCTTCTCTTCCCCCATCCATGCCAGGAATATGTTTAATTTATCCTTTAAAAATAGATTCATGGTATCTTCAACAAACTGCAAGGGAAAAAGAGATATAAGGGGAACTTACTCATTAAAAGAGGCTGAGAGCTTACGCAAGCCTCTGTGGACTATTCTTCCTGGCCTGTTTGGTGACTACATAGCTAGAGAAAAACTAGAAGCCAAATTGGAACTTTTTAAAAAAAATATAAATAGGATATCCCTAATCCGTAAGTAGATGACAATATTTAAAATCACTGAGTAGATGACAATATTTAAAATGGGTACTTCACACCCATTAAAATGGCTACCATCAAGAAAACAGTTTTGGAGAAGATGTAGAGAAATTAAAACCCTTCTGCATTGCTGATGAGAATGTAAAATGGTGCAGCCACTATAGAAAACAGTATGGCAGTTCCTTCAAAATTAAAAATAATATTATCATTGAATTCAGTAATTCCATTCTGGTTATATGCTTAGTAGAAATGAAAGCTGGGTCTTGAAAAGATATCTGTATACCCATGTTCATAGCAGTATTACTCAGAATGGTCAAAAGGTAGAAGCAATCTGAGGGTCTATCAATGGATGAACAGATAAACAAAAAGTGGCATACACATAAAATGTATACCACTCAGCCTTAAAACTGAAATTGTGGCACATGCTACAATATGGATAAATCTTGAAGACTTTGTGACAAATGTACACAAAAAAGCAAATACTCTGTGATTCCAAGTATATGAGGTACAGCAGTCAAATTCATAAAGTCAGGAAGAATGGTGGTTATTTGGGGATGGGGAGAAGAGGAGGTTATTATTTAACGGGTACAGAGTTTCTGTTTCAGAAGCTGAAAAAGTTTTGGAGATGGATGGTGGTAATAATTGCAAAACAATGTGAATATACTTAATTTCACCAAAATGGTAAATTTTTGTAATATATATTTTATAACAATTTAAAAAGTGGATAAAAATTTTTGTAAAAAATAGACAAACTGTTGGGGAGAATGTGTAGCAAACCAAAAGTCATACATTAGTGGAGAAGATGTAAAATAGAATAGCTACTTTGGAAAGAGGTCTTATCATTTCTTATAAAACTAAACCTACACCTATCCTGTGACCTAGCAATTCCATTCCTTGGTATTACCTTCAGGAAAATGAAAACATTTATGTACAAGAGTGATCATAGTAGATTTATTCTTTTTTTTAAGACTTTATTTGTTTATTTGACAGAGAGACACAGCGAGAGAGGGAACACAAGCAGGGGGAGTGGGAGAAGGAGAAGCAGGCTTCCTGCTGAGCAGGCAGCCAGATGCGGGGCTTGATCCTAGGACCCCAGGATCACGACCTGAGCCAAAGGCGGCGGCCCAGTGACTGAACCACCCAGGTGCCCCCATAGTAGATTTATTCTTAATAGCCAAAACCTAGAAATAGCTCAGGCGTCAACCATCAAGAGAATGAATAAACTGTAGTATATTCAGACACTTAAATACTACTCAGTGATAAAAGAAACAAACTCCTAACACATCTCAAAAATATCATGCTGAAAGAAGAATTATACAAGAGTACTATTGGAGGACTCCATTAATGAAAGTGCATAAAAAAAGTAAAACTAATTCACAGTGAAAAAAATCAGAAAAGTGAATATGTGTGGGGGCATGGGAATGGAAACTGAGTGTGAAGGAACATGAGGAACTTTCTCTGGTGAAGGTAATGTTCTCTGTCTTGTTAGGAACTAGGAACACAGGTGTGTGCATGTATCAAAACTCAGTACATGATACACTTAAGACTCATACATTTTACTGAATGTAAATTTCACTTTAAAAAATACCAAAAAGAAATGGTGAGCTCTAGTCAGTGACTAAACTCTAGTCATGATAAAATGTAGTATTGTCTGCAACTTATTCTGACACACAAGAGATTAAGATGAGTGAAAACTTACACAATGTTACATGTCAAGTATATCTCAATAAAAAAAAAAAAAGATGGGTTGATGAATGGAGGCCTGGAAAGAAACATGACAAAGTAAATAAAGTAAAATACTACCTTTAGCATTATTAAGAAGGCACCATGAATATCTCCTTTTTTTTCTAATAGGTAGGCAGTAACTTCATGAAGTTGATACTTCTGGGTAATCTACGAAATAAGAAAAGATAAAGATTTTTGTTCACAAATCTTGTTTGTGGATCCTATTAAGGATAAAAACAACATGACAATAAATAATAAATTCATACCTCAGTAGTAGTCTATGGTCCAATATAATATGAAATTCTTGACTTTCTAGTCTTTTTTTTTTTTTTTTAAAGGAAGCAGGCTCCCTGCTGAGCAGAGAGCCCAATGCGGGACTCGATCCCAGGACCCCGAGATCATGACCTGAGCCGAAGGCAGCAGCTTAACCCACTGAGCCACCCAGGCGCCCTTGACTTTCTAGTCTTATAAGTGGCCCATCTTGGCAGTTCTAACTAACCCATGTTCATCACGGATTTAATCTAAAACTGTCATTTACCTGAATGAGTATATCCACAGGAAAAAAGTAACACATACTCATAATAGGAACAATAGAAATCAGAAAATATTTACAACAAAATGGCAATGAAACACAACAAAACAACTTCTGAGGTCTTAATAAACTGAGAGTTTCTAATAAGTAAAGGAAATACCAAGCAAGCTCAGAAGAGAAATTAGAAAGAGAAATGCAAAACATAATGCTATTGAAAAGAAACAAAGGAAAAACAATACAGAAGTTTAACAAGCCCCAAAATAGTCTCCAAAAAGACTAATAAGGTGGGATAAAAACTTTCTTAGCAAGAAGAAAAAAGAGAGGCACAAATAACATATTAACAGGTTCAAAGGAGAAAAACCTATGATCCTCTCAATAAATATACAAAAAAGTATCTGATAAAATGCAGTACCCATTCTCAAGAAAACCAAAAACAAAACACTATTACCCAAACTGAGAATGGAATTTTAATTTAATAAAAATTATCTATGGGAAGATATTAGACATCTTAGATGTTAGACATCTTTCCTTTTAAATCAGAGAAAAAAACAAACAAAACAAAAAAATTTTTTTAAATCAGAGACAAGGCAAGAATATATACTGTCATTGCTTCTATATAGTAATATCTTGGAGCTCTTGCACATCTGATTAAGAGAGAGAAAGCAGGGTAAGATTGAAAAGAAACAAAAACAACTACCCTTATTCTTGGAAAGTAGTATTACGGTAAAAAAAATCTAGAAACTATTTGAATGAAGAATTCAGATTCTTTTTGATACAAACAATGTAAAAAATTAATAACACACAGCAGCAGCAATCAATAAAGATGTCATTTCAAAAACTTTCACCCTTAACAAAAAGTGTAAATATTTAGGAACAAATGTAAGAAAACACATGCAAGAACCATGTATATCATATAAAAGTTACTAAAACCTCACTCGAGAGAATCAAAGGCTTTTAAAAAGACAACCAGGTTCTTGAATGTTAAGACTCTACATTGTGAAATGTCAGTCTTCCCTGACTGAACTCATCTAAAATTCAATGTATGTATTTCATAAAAACACTGGACTTTTTTTTTTTTTGAGGAACCTGACAATGTGATTTCTAATTTGATGTGAAACAGTAAGAGCCTAAGAATAGACATAGAATTTTAAAGAAAAAAATGAGGGACGACTTTCAAATAATAAGCCTTATTGTAAAGCTGTATTAATTAAAATATGCGGTAATGGTATAAGGAAAGACATGACCAAAGGAAGAGAAGAGCTCCCACAGACAGATCTACATCTCTGGGAGTTTGGTAGGTAGCAGTAAGGAATTCTGAATCAGTGCGGTAAGGACACCAAAATATCACATGGACCATTGGTTATACACGGGGAAAAAAATACATAAATCCCTCTCTTGATCTGTTTACAAAAATAAATTCCAGATGGATTAAAGGCCTAAATGTAAAAAGCTCAACTATAAAACTCATATAAGAGGATATCTTTTATACCATCGGAGTGGAAAAGGAAATAAGACACATACAAAAAATCTAAACTTTAAAGGAAAAGACTGGTAAGTTAAAATAGAAGTCACTAAAAACCAAGTTAAAAGACTTGCCACAACAGACTGGAAGAAGGCATCTCCAACACATAACATCAGCAAAGGATGAGAGATGCAGAAATTAGAACTTCTACAAATCAGTAAAGGCAAAAACTCAATAGAAAAAAGGACAAATGATACAAAACAGATAATTTAGAGAAAAGAAAACCAAAAGAGTCATTAAACATATGGAAAGATGGTCGATGTCATGAGTAATCAAAGATACCCACCACACTGGCAAAACTAAAGAAGTCTAAAAATGTTAGGTATCAGCAAGAATGTGGAAAAACAGCAAATAACAACCATGGGTGATGAGAACAGAAACAAACAGATCACTGTGGCAATAACAGTAGAATAAAGCTACTCTACTGTCTAAGAATTCCACCTCCAGATAATTACTTGGAGAAACCTCACAAACCTACATTATACAAAGATGTATATGTAGCATTGTTTATAAAGGTAAAAGATTAGAAAGAATACAAGTGTCTATCAATAGGGAAATAAACTGTGGCACATTCATTCAATTGATATTAAATGGCTATTAAAATGAAGGAATTCAATCTACATGTATAAAAGTGATAAATTAAAAAAATAATGAAGAAAGCAATTTTTCGGGGTGCCCGAGTGACTCAGTGGATTGAGCCTCTGCCTTTGGCCCAGGTCATGATCCCAGGATCCTGGGTTCGAGCCCTGTGTTGGACTCTCTGCTCAGCAGGGAGCCTGCTTCCCCCTCTCTCTCTGCCTGCCTCTCTGCCTACTTGTGATCTCTGTCTGTCAAATAAATAAATAATCTTTTAAAAAAGAAAGAAAGCAATTTTTCAATGGGATATGTACTATATGATACCATTAATACAAATTCTAAAAGCATGTAAGACTGTATCATGCATTTTATAGGTGAATACATATACAGATAAAATAAAAAACATGGAGGGGAAGGCTCCACTCCCCATCTTCAGGTTGGTGGTGACCTCAGTGGGGACAGGGGAACAGACAGATAAAAGGTACTTTATTTCTTAAACAAACAATGAAGATCTGAAGCCAGTACGGTAAAATGTGACCATGTATACAATTGGATTGGTAGGTACATAGATATTTGATATTCTGCACATTTCTATATATTTTAAATACTTCACCATGTAAAATGTGTCAAGTGTGAGCAATTTAGGAGGTGATACAGAGAACACGGGCTACTGGTTCAGAGCACTGACAATAACAGAAAGGAGGGATAACGGTAGCTGACAAACTTTAAGTGAGGAATAACAACCTCTTTCAGATTAGAGTGTGTCTGTGTGTGTATGTACACACACGTGCACATGCACAGTCATTTCCATTTGGAAACAGGAGAAAACAAGGGAAGGGGTTCAAGGCAATGAATGGGAGAAGGCTACTGACCGCCTGAGCCCAAGTCTTAAGCACCACAGGACTAGCTAACTAATCAGTGCCCACAAACAAGACCTTGGTTTTTCCTTTTAATATATTTTTATTGCATTCCTTCCTCCAGGCTTACTGTGCTGGTTAAAATATCTGTGAAACCTGATTAATAACAATGATGGACACACGCTCTTTCCAACTTGACTAGAATTAAGGGGCAGCACGATGGAGGGCATGTGCTATGGAGTCAGACCAGCCAGGTTCAATCCCACGGGCTATGTATTGGAACATGTGAGTATCCTTCTGCCCACGTGTCAACTGGTGACCGATGAGCATGAGCGCTCTGTTGTCTGCTCCACGTTACCACTCTTACCTGGATGGTTTCTTCCAGGCGGTAGCACTCAAGGACCTGCAGTGTCTCTATAACCTGGTTTGGGCTGAATTGACACAATAGCTCAATGAACTGCTCCGTCACACATGGAGATATCTGCACCAATTCCTGATGTACGTGAACACCCTCCCTGAAAACATAACCAGCAAGAGAGAAGCATTATTTCACCACATCTGTAATTAAGGCTACAGGTAATAAGTACGAAAGCCTTGAAACCAAGACTGTCTCCTGGTGAGGGAAATCATGAAGTCAAAGTCTCACTGTTACTTGGGTTGTTAGGGTGAACCGTGGCTTACATCAGAGACAATCTACATCACAACAGTACTCAGTTTATACTGACTACCTAAGGAAATGGTATTCAGTGAAAGTGCCTCTAAAGGGACAACAAAATTGAGTAACTATATATATTAAACCAACTTCCAGCCTAAACAGTGGTCCCTACTGTACTTCCCTCATAGCACCAATCACACCACGGTGTAATTACTTCTTTAATTACCTTTCTCATGTAAAGACTATCAACTCTTGGAGGGCAGGCACCTGGTATCTTCTCATTAACAAATTCCTAATGCCTGCAATAGTGCCCTGTATGTTGTGAGGGCTAATTATTTAGGTATTGTTAAACCAAATGCAGAAAGTGGATGAATGGCAGGGTACACAGTATATATGCGTTCATTTGTCTTGTATGTCAGTGATTCGCAACACCCACCAAGCACTGGGGATACTGGGACACCTGGCAGGCTCAGTTGATAGAGCATGCAACTCTGGATCTCAGGGTTGTGAGTTCAAGCCCCCCACCCCGGACATATGGCTTACTTTAAAAAAAAAAAAAAAAAGCTAGGGTGTTAGTTTTAATCATGATGGACACTCAACTACCAGTGGTCAAAAGGAACTATTTAGAAAATCAACTACTGTTCATTACAGAACAAGAATCATCTTGGAGCTTCAAGAAATCAGTTACTTCTGGGAGCCCTGTCTTCTCTTCAACACTCCTCAACCAAAGCTCCTTATATAATGATATCAGGAAAGGGTTAATAAGATACAGAAATGCTTGGGAAACTAGCCTTCTGAAGAAATGGTAAGGCAGATGGTTTAAACCAACATCTCCCAGCTTTTCTCAGGTCATGGCACACAGAGGAGGACAGTGCTCATATGGCCCATCAGAGTAAAGACGACTGATCACAGGGGACTATGGGTTCCCCAAAAGCCACCCCAAGAGCTGAGGGGATGGGTCTTGGGGCACACCTGTAACCCACGCACAGCACACCAACAGTCACAGTGGGGAGCTCTGGACTCCACTGAGATTAACCTGAGGTTATAAATACTCTACAAATGATGGCAAATAGCCCTCCTATTTTTAGTAGTAAGAGACTTCAGTTACAAAAAGAGAAATTATATTTAGACAAAGGAAATCCTTCCTAAATTAAGAGTCTTGTGACACTCTGTCCAGACCTGAGTGCTAAACTCATTAATTACATTCTGCTGCTTGGGGCTGTCAGTACTTGCTGATGGGCTAATTCAGTGTGTCCTCAAATTGGCTATAAATTTCTCAGATCAAGTTTCCTTTCTTTTTTCTTCTCTTTTCTTTCTTTTGTATTTCACAACTGCCTTTAGTGCAGAATTTCATAACTGGTTATTTCCTATGTAGACCATCACCTTAATTCTTCCCAAAAATTATCTTCTGGGAAGGCAGAATTTGAAAATTATCTGTTTAAGTGTCCCTGTCCCAACTATACTATAAACTCTGAGAGCAAAGGCTGTGTGGCTGGCATTCGATGTTTCCCAGCTCTCACATAGTCTTGGCACATACTAAATAACTACTTAGTAAATGTACACTGAATTACACTGAATTGATTGGCAATAATGCACTGGATTGCCTTCAGAAAAAGGGAACCAAATACAAGATAGAAGGGAGAGAATTACAAGGACTAGGCTCTGAATTTAGATTGAGCTACGAATGAATCTTGTCAGAAAGTTCTACCTGGACAAAATAGAAAATGCATATGATAACGCAGGGAAATGATGGTTCTTTATGCAGGATTAAGATTTTGTCTCAACAGAATGCTCAGGAAAAGAAAAAGGGAATGCTAATCAATGATCCTTGACGTTAAGGTAAGCCAGTGTTCTTTTCAGATGTTCATACCACACTGTAGGTAGTGCTAATACTTTATCTACATCAGACTTGTTAATATGTCTTATAAATGCAAAATTATGGAGCAAATTAAGACTAGACATTAGCATCTGCCAATGAATCTGGTAGTTGATTCTTTCCAGAGCATTTACTGACAAAACTCTTTATAAGTACTGAAGGTGTGACTATGCATCAAACCAAGCAAATCTCTCAGACTGTGATGCATTCATTTGGGAGGGAAATAATAAGTCTGCTGGAAGATGACCAGGCAACATCAATATAATCAAAACTTTAATAAATAAGCTAACATTAATGAATTTATATCCATTTCTGACTATTGCTTATCATTCTGGTACACACATACCATTTGTTACATCCATTTCTCAAAGCTACTTCTGTTACTCTTCTATTAGCCACCTGCTTTGCCACTGCTAACTTTATCAAAATTATGTATTTTAGACATAAACCTCATCTACTTTTTAAGTATTTTAATATTAACTTTAATATTTTAATAATAGCCCTGACTTACAGATATGAACATTTAAGTATATATAAAAGGTAGAATTTTACAAGGCACACACAAGACTTTTCTCTTGTCCGCTCTAAAAGAAAGCATACACATGCCTTGTCAAACACACACACACACACACACACACACACACCAACCATGCACCAAAATTCACGTTTGGGAAAACATTCATCCTTACTTGGGTTGTGAAAATAATTCAAAATTATGATCTTGTAGTACATTTCGCTATTTCGGGGGAAGGATAAACTATGTTTCAGTTTTAAATAAATTACATCATTAAAATGACTCAAATTCAAATTTTCTTTAAAAAATTTGACAAAGAAAATAAATGTTGCATGGGGACGAGGAAAGTCTAGTCCAGTCTCTCTCCTTCACTCTAAATATTGCACAAAAATAGGCCAGTCTAGACTACTCGAGATTTCTGAGGAAGAGAATTTCACAGTCTCCCTATAACTTGTTTTGACAATTTAGGGCTACCTCAGCTTAGACTAAATCCTGCCTGCTTGAATTCCCTGCTCATCCCCATAAATCCGGGTGGTAGCATATTGATGACTACGTGGTACCTTTTAGACTGAGAACTCAAATACATCACTCAAAACACAAAAGAGTAAAAGCAATTATTCTCCCTGAGGTCTTCGTTCTCATCAAGTTGTTTTACAAGGTTGTTAGGCTGAACTTCCAGCTTTTCATATACATTCCAAGTTAAAAATGCCACAGTGGAGGGGCATCTGGGTGGTTCAGCTGGTTAAGCACCCAACTCTTGATTTCGGCTCAGGTAACGATATCAGGGTTGTGGGAATGAGCCCTGCGTTGGGCTCTAAGCTGAGCGTGAACACTGCCTAGGATTCTCTCCCTCTCCTTTTGAGCCTAACCCCCAACTCCGATAAAAAAAAAAAAAAAAAGCCCACAATGTAATCCCATGTCATTCGAACAAAACAATGAATGTGCCCATCTGCCTGGTAAACACTGTTAAGTGGGATCATTAAAGATAGCAAAGACAGTACCTACAAAATATATATGGAATTGTACCAACAGTAAGTCCCGCAAACTGGATAGGAGAGGCTTAGATGGAAACCTGTCCTGTGGCAAGAAAGAATGTAGTAGCTCGTATCTCCAGGATGGCCCTCTACCTCGTGCAGAGCAGCCAGTAGTCCTCACACAGAACAGCCACACTCCCTTATCAGCTCATAGGAGGCACAGAGCAAAGCAGGCAAGCGCACCATTGTATCTAATGGCAAATATTCTGCCATATCCAATCGACCTAAGAGCAAATGTAAGCTAGATCTGCAGGGGACTTGTTCACTTTTCATTTCCCAGTCTGACTGCTACTCAAGTGTCAAAATGTCCTCCCCCAATCTTAATAGAATTCTTTTTATCTCTGATACTCACAAAAAAGAAGGCACTGTTTTGAATGTTCTCCTGCATTAGCAGGAAAAATGGCTTTTATAAGCTAACAGAAATAAGAGCCTAATGATTTTCCTAGAAAATTAATTTCGCTCCATAACCTTATCATGTATAAAGAGTGCCTGGATCATTCCAATGCTGTACAGACTTTGATTAAAAACTCAGAGGGTAAGCTCAAACAATTCTTCCAAAATACCACTATTCATGGTGAGAGTAAGAACCAAATGCTGAGATTATCTGCAATGTGTATTTTCTTGCCCTGCCGAGCTCTCCTTCATACTAAAATCCACCAGTAATCCCACTAGCAAGAATTGTTTCAATGCGGCCTAAATCAAAGAAAGCCTGGAAAGGGGCAGGCCCTGTCACCTCAGCATAATACCCAACCTGGGGCATTTCCAGGTCTGGATGAGACTCGAGATGCCATTCTCTCCCCAAAGTGACAGACACAACTGGAGACAAAAGAGATGCAGTTCTGTGACCCTGCCACAGGGACATTCTTTATATGGTTTTCAGAAACTGTTTTTGAACTGATCCTGGGTCGGCCTACTATAAATCTAATGTGATATCCACATATAATGTTGAACATAGAGAGAACAAAGGCATTTCATTTCTGATCTGGCATGGAAAGAGCTTGGAAGTTAACACTTCCATCCTCACAGGAAAAGTGCTGAATAAACCGAAAATCAACACCTCTTCTTCAATCTGCCTGAGAGCTGAGGTCCTAGGGCAAACTGCCACCCCTGAATTAGAGAGCAACAGGCAGGTGGCTATAAATAACCAGTGCCCACTGGAGTAGAGGCCAGGAGCAGAGACCACTGCTGCTGGAGCCAGTACTACAGTAGGAAAACCTCAACTAGAAATGACAAAATGCCAGAGATTCACTGTGGACAAATTTAAGGTTTAAATTCTAGGGAGCCAAGTCTTCAGGGATTGTGAGGGAGTTCCCACATTGTCTTGAATTTTATCTGAGGAGCCACCAGGTTCTCACAGTGAAGACTAGAGAAAAATCCAGTCAGGCTTCCAGTGGAGAAGAAAAGTAGCCATTTAAAAATAGATCCAGAGCATTTTGTTCTTAACAAGGCCTACTGTTGTGGACTTAGGCCCCCTACAAATTCACAGGTTGAAGTCCTAACTCCCAGTACCTCACAATGTGACTTTATTTGGAAACAGCCACTTTGTCAATATTATTAGTTATATTAGAATGAGGTAATGCTGGAGGAGGGCTAACTCATAATCCAGTATGACTTGTGTTCTTAAAAGAAGGGGAAATTTTGACACAGACGTACGTATAAGGAGAATGCATGTGAAAATGAAGGCTAAAATCAGGGTGACGGCTTCTGCAAGCTCAGGAATGACAAAGATTGCCAGCAAATCACCAGAAGCTAGAAGAGAAACATGGAACAGGCTCCTTCTCACAGCCCTCAGAAGGACACAACCCTGCCACCACTTGTTCCTGGATTTCTAGCCTCCAAAATGGAGACAATAAATTTCTGTTGTTTAAGTCGCACAGTTGTGTGCTTTGTTAAGGCAGCCCTAGCAAGCGAATACAACTGCCCTAAAGGAGAATTAGCTCACTCGAGCCTAAACAAGCTGAGGGAAGAGAAATAACCCAAGTCCAGCCCTTTCTAGCCTTTCTGTCTCACTTAAAGGGCAGAGGGGCTACTGAGAAGTACTTGGGAGGGTCACTACCCAGAGACACAACTCACCAAAAGAGTGTAAACGAATCACACAGGACTATGGAATACCTCCCCTTCACCATACCTCACTACCACATCAACAGGGCATGCCTATATAATAGGGAAATACAACTGAAAGAACACACAGCTTGGACTTTAGGAAAAGTCTCTAGGGAAAGCCAAAGACAACCAGGGAAACAAAAACGAGGACACCCACGGAATTTTCACCCTCAGACAACTACGGCTATAGTAAGCAGTAAGCGTAGCCTCATTCCGAGCCAGATAACATTAAAAAGTCATACCAAAGGCCTAGTTGTGTCAGTTCCTTTCATACAGTACCTCATTTCGAGCTTTCAAGAAAAATTTAAAAGAACATCCTAAGAAACAAAGAAAGGATACAGTCTGAAGAGATTCAGCAAACATCAAACCAAACCAAACTGGATTTATCAGACAGGATTTAAAACAACTATGATTAATATGCTGAGGGCTGTAAAGGAAAAAGCAACATGTAATAACAGATGGGTAAAGTAAGTAAAGAAATGGAAACTCTAAGAAAGAATCAAAAGAAAATGTTAGAAATGAAAAACACTGAATAAAATGAATTCCTATGATGGCTTCACCAACAGCCTAGACACAGCTGAGCAAGGTATGTCAGTAACACATCGAAGAAATTTCTAAGCTGAAATACAAAGGAAAAAACAAAACAAAACAAAACAAAACTGTGGCCAGTGGGGCTCAGAATAGAATATCCAAGAACTGGCGGACAAGTATAAAAGTAACACCTAAGAAAAAGAGAATATGGGACAGAAGAAATATTTGCAACAATAATGACTGAGAATTTCCCCCCAAATTAATAACAGATACCAAACTACCCCTCATGAAGATCAGAGAATACCAACTAGGACAAATGGCAAAAATATATAACTGGGCATATCATATTCAACCTGCAGAAAATCAAAGACAAAGAGAAAATCTTAAAAGAAGTCAGAGGGAAGGAAAACACCTTACCTGTAGAGGACCAAGGATAAAATTATACCAGACTTCTCTCATAAACCATGCAAGCAAGAAGAGAGGAAATGGAAGTATTTAAAGTGTTGAAAGAAAAAAACCCATCAACCTAGAATTCTGTATCCAGCAGAATTCGCTCTCAAAAGTGAAAGAGAAAATACTTTCTGAGACAGACAAAAACTGTGAGAATATGTCATCAGTAGACCTGCCTTTCAAGAAATGTTAGAAGTTTCTCAAACGGAAGAAAAATGAGATAGGTCATGAATTTGGATCTACGTAAAGAAAGAGCATTAGGGAAGGAATAAATGAAGACAAAATGAAATGTTTTATTTTTCTTATTCTTAACTGACCTAACAGAAAACAGTCTGCCCAAAATAGTTATATTAACAATGTAGTCAGTGATTATAACTTAAGGATAAGTGAAATGAATGACAGCAATGTTAAAAGGGACAAGAGGAAGGAATTAGGAATCCTCTGACATAAGGCACTGATCCTATGTCTGGGAACTATGGTGTTGATATTGGACATGGATTACTTATATATGTATATTGCAAACTAAAAGAAAACCACTAAAATAAAAATAAATAACTGATATACTAAGAGAAGAGAAAAAGGTGGAATCATATAAAATGCTCAATTAAAACCATGGTAGAATACCAAGACAAAAAAAAAAAAAAAAAAAAAAAAAAAAGCAAGGGGAATAAAAGCAATGAATAAAAAATAGTAACATAAATAGAAAAGAAAGGGTAGGATTATAAAAGCCACACAAAGCCTTAAAATTTGTTTTTGACTGACTTATTTCACTCAGCATAATTTTCACTCTAGTTCCATCTATATCATTGCAAATGGCAATATTTCATTCTTTTTGATGGTTGAGTAATATTCCATAGTATATCTATACACCACATCTTTAGCCATTCATCAGCCAATGGACATTTGGGCTCTTTCCATAATTTGGCTATTGTTGATAATGCTGCTATAAATATCAGGGGATGCATGTGCCCCACTGAATCACTATTTTTGTATCCTCTGTGTAAATACCTGGTAATGCAATTGCTCAATAGGGGAGTTCTGTTTTTAACTTTTGGATGCACCTCCATACTGTTTCTCAGAATGGCTGTACCAGTTTGCATTCTTACCAACAGTGTAAGAGGGTTCCACATTCTCTCCATCCTTGTCAACATCTGTTGTTTCCTGAGTTAATTTTTAGCCATTCTGATAGGTGTGAAATGATATCTCATTCTGTATTTGATTTGTATTTCCTTGATGATGAGTGATCTTGAGGATTTTTCCGTGTGTTTGTTGGCCATTTGCAGGTCTTTTTTGCAGAAATGTCTGTTCATGTCTTCTGACCATTTTTAACTGGATTATTTTGGGGGTGTTGAGTTTGAGAAGTTCTTTATAGATTTTATCCAATATGTCATTTGCAAATAACTTCTCCCATTCCACAGGCTGCCTTTTAGTTTTGTTGGTTGTTTCCTCTGCTGTGCACAAGTTTTTTATCTTGATGAAGTCCCAGTAGTTCATTTTTGCTTTTGTTTTCCCTTTCCTCCAGAGATGTATCAAGTAAGAGGTTGCTACAGCAAGGTCAAAGAAATTGCTGCCTGTGCTCTCCTCTAGGATTTTTATTTCCTATTTCACATTTTTGTTGCCTATCTTAGGTCTTTCATCCATTTTAAATTTATTTTTTGTGTATGGTATAAGAAAGTGGTCTAGTTTCATTCTCCTGCAAGTAGCTGTCCAATTTTCCCAACATTATTTGTTGAAGAGAATGTCTTTTTTCTATTAGATATTCTTTCTTGCTTTGTCGAAGATAAGCTATTGTGGGTCCACTTCTGGCTTCTCTATTCTGTTCCATTGACGTAGGTACCTGTTGGTGCCAGTAACATACTTTTTTTTTTTTTTAAGATTTTATTTATTTATTTGACAGAAATCACAAGTAGGCAGAGAGGCAGGCACAGAGAGAGGGGGAGGCAGGCTCCCCACTGAGCAGAGAGCCCAACACGGGGCTCGATCCCAGGACCCTGGGATCACAACCTGAGCAGAAGGCAGAGGCTTTAGCCCACTGAGCCACCCCGGTGCCCCAACATACTGTTTTAATAACTACAACTTTGTAATATAACTTGAAGTCTGGAATAGTGACAGCTCCAGCTTTGCTTTTCTTTTTCAAAATTCCTTTGGCTATTTAGGGTCTTTCCTGGTTCTGGACACATTTCAGAATTACCTGGTTCTCTATGAAAAATGATGGTGTTATTTTGACAGGGATTTCATTCAATGTATAGACTGCTTTGGGTAGTATAGCCATTTTAATATTTGTTCTTCCAATGCATGAGCATGGAATGTTTTTCCACTTCTTTGTGTCTTCCTCAATTTCTTTCATAAGTGTTCTACAGTTTTCAGAGTACAGATCTTTTATTTCTTTGGTTAGATTTACTCCTAGATATCTTGTGGGTTTTGGTACAACTGTAAATGGGATCGATTCCTTGATTTTTCCTTCTGCTGCTGCATTATTGGTATACAGAGGACAAGAGATTTCTGTTGATTTTATATCCTGCAACTTTGTTGAATTCATGTATCAGTTCTAGCAAATCTTTTGGTGGAGTCTTTCAGGCTTTCTACATAGAATATCATGTCCTCTTCTGAGAAGAGTGAAAGTTTGACTTCTTCCTTGTTGATCGGCATGCCTTTTATTTCTTTTTGTTGTCTGATTATGGAGGCTAGGACTTCAGTATTATGTTGAACATCAGTGGAAAGAGCTGACATCCCTGCCGTGTTCCTGACCATACAGGAAAAGCTCTCCATTTTTTCCCACTGAGGATGATATTAGCTGTGGGTCTTTCATATATGGCCTTTACTCCCCCATTTTCTTTTTAAAATAGCTTTTTTACTATGTAAATGCTAATATGGGTAATTTAATATTAACTACTTTTTTCTTTCACACTATTTCCTTAAAAAATATTTTCCAAAACTGAATCACTGGATCAAAGCATATGTGTAACTTGAGAGCTCTCAATAACATATACAAACTAAATATATATATATATATATATATATATGTATATATATATATATGTATATGTGTATACACACACACACAAAATACATATATTAAACTGCTCTTGAGATAACAAAGTGGTCTAATGGAGAAACGCACAGGCAAAGAGAGAAATGACAACATGTAGTGCCTCCTCTGAGCAAACAGGCCAGTACTGCCAAGGAATACAGGGGCAAAGAGAAATGGGAACAAGGAAGAAAATGAAGCTGGACAGATATGCCTGAATCACATCGAAGAGGGCCATGAGGAGTTTGTATTTTGTCTCGGATAAGGGAAGGGAAAGAACTTTGAGAAGGAGAACTTTGCCTCTTTAAAAATGGAAGGAGAATCAAGAAGGTGGTTAGGAGGCCAGCAGGAGGGATCAGGAGAGAGATACTGTGCCGCTAAACTAGGGCAGTGGGGGAGAGAACAGAGAAGCCCATACAGACAGGAGGCCCCCAAGAGGCTGACATCATGACTGGTTCTGTGTGGTGTGGCTGAGAAGGTGGAGTGGAGCGGGTAAAGCAAAGTGAAGAATCCATCATCACTTTCAGAATTTTATTTAAAACACTTGAAGGAAATTGCCTGCTAACTTATCTATTTCCTCCATTAGAGTGTAAATTCCCTTAAGGCAGGGCCCCATCTTATTCACTATTTCATCTTCCATGCCTGTCAGAGTGCTTAGCATGCTGTAGTTACTCAGTAAATTGTTAAATGAAATAAATGGGCAGATAATGCCATTTGCTAGGAGAGATAATAATAAAAGCAGCAGGTTTGGATTGAGAAGAAGTAAGTACAATTTTGAGCCATTTCAACTTCTAGCGTAGTACTTAGCAGACAGCAATTTCATTATAAAGAAGTCTTGAATAAAGGAATAAAAAATAAACACATGTACACTATTTTCTTTCTTGCTTCCTCACTATAATCCATCCATCCACCTGCAAGGCCTGGAGATTAGGAAATGATATGTTATGATTTAAAAGACTTAACCTGAGCTGCTGGCAAAGTACTAACCAAAGACACTGAAGGGTTCAGAACAAGTCTCCTCAAAATGGGTTTCTATGGCATATGGACTATTTTGAGCTAAAGGCAATCAAGGCCCTGTGAGCTAAAGAGAAATTCTGCCCCTCCATTAGCTACCTAAAAGAATCTAAATTGAGAGCCTTTCTCAGAGTAAGAGTTATTATCAGAGATAAATTTTATCTGAGTGACCCATCTGTATGGCAGGGCAAACACCTAAATACTAAACATTTGCTCTTCTTCTTGCCCTGTGAATTGCCCCCCTCCCCTCAGAAGCCCCAGGTCCTTCTATCCCATTCCTTAGCCCACGCCGGCAATATACACTTCATTTTACCTTTCTGTCTTTGATACTCTCATGTATATGTAGTTTTCAGACATATGAAATTAAATTTTTCTCCTGTTAATCTGATTCATGTCAATTTGATTCTTAGTCCAACCAGAAGAACCTCTGAAGTGCAGAACAAAATTTGTCCTAACAGTATGATATCTGGTGGTAAACCTGGACAAGCTGATAAGAAGTCACTCAAGTAGAAATGAATTTTCCTATGTCAAAGTTCATGAACATAATATTCTAATTTATCCTAACACTATGGTATCTGGTGCTAAGCGTGGATGAGCTGATAGGAAGTCGTTTGAGTAGAAATGAATTTTCCTTTGTCAAAGTTCATGAACATAATATTCTAATTTTTTTTTTAAGATATTTATTTATTTGTCAAAGAGAGAGAGAGAGCACAGGCAGAGTGGCAGGCAGAGTCAGAGGGAGAGGCAGGCTCCCTGCGGGGCAAGGAGCCCGATGTGGGACTCGATCCCAGGACGCTGGGATCATGACCTGAGCCGAAGGCAGCTGCTTAACCAACTGAGCCACCCAGGCGTCCCAATATTCTAATTTTTTAAAAGATTTATTTATTTTAGAGAGAGTGTGTGCTTGTCCGCATGCTGCAGGGGGGGGGGTGCAGAAGTTGTGGGGGGGGGGGGGGGCAAGAACCTCAAGCAGATTCACTGCTGAGCAGGGGCTCCCCATGCAGTGGCTCCATCTCATATGAGCTGAAATCAAGAATTGGATGCTTAATCTGCTGAGCCATCCAGGTGCCCCTATAACGTTCTAATTTTTTATTTTAATTTTGAAATATGTTATTTCAACAATGAATGTTAATATGTTAAAATATCCTTTCAAAATTACCCACAGAAACACAGGTTCAATTTAAATCCAAGATATAACCATTTCCATAATCTATGTTACTAATTTTCTTAGTTATGCTCAATTTTTACTTTATTTTGATTAAAGATTAGAAATACAATGTGACTTCTATGTGGGTTTTTTTTTCCCCTACAAGAAAACCATACCACATATTTCAGAGGCCTCCAGGACATGGCTGACAAAAGCTAAATCGACATTACCAAGAGAAGTGTACTGAAGAAAATATTGTGAATATAAATATACTCGCACATTCTCTTTATTCCTTATGTAGCTCATAGCCCCACAAAAATCATCAATGTCCTTTTGTATTATCCTTCAAGCATCCCCACTGCACAAAAGGCCTACATCTGGTTGTAAATACATCAGAAGAACTCCCAGGAGAATGCTTGGCCTGGCAGGAGAGCACACAGGG
Source organism: Mustela nigripes (assembly GCF_022355385.1). Classification (NCBI taxonomy): domain Eukaryota; kingdom Metazoa; phylum Chordata; class Mammalia; order Carnivora; family Mustelidae; genus Mustela; species Mustela nigripes. The sequence continues at coordinate 112,207,152 of NC_081558.1, forward strand.
AGTGGGGGTGGGGTGAGCTTTGTGGAGCAGCTGTCCCAAAGAAGGGAATTGGAAGAGAATGCAAATCAGTTCTCTCCCAAGCTGTTGGCCTCAATTCAGGCAAGTAATTTGCTTCTGTAGGATTAACTCCCCCACCAAAAACTATCTAATCTTTCTATGTACAGATGCCACCAATATCTCTGTATGTCAATTAATTCTACTGAGGACATCATTTACATTGTAAAGATAACATAGAAAAATTGAATAAAGACAACAGAAAAATATATGTAAGAACTCAAAATAGATTATTTGTCCCTTTAAAAATGCTATAGACAAAATAAAAGGCTTTTTTATTTTTATTTTTTATTTTTTTTATTTTTAAAAATAAAGGCCAAAATAAAATAACTCAACGAGTATTTGTAAATGTTAAATTGAAGACACACACACACACAGGACCCTATCAACTCGGGTTTTGTGGGCAAAAGTTAAAAAAAAAAAAAAGAAAGGCAATATTCTGACACGACATACATATACAAACAATCTCTATATGAAAATGACTCTTCTCTTTAATTTTCCTATCTTGCCAAAATGCTGCTGAAAGAGCTTCTTGAGTGGTGGGGGGAGAACCCAGTTGTTTAAAAAATATGTATATCTATTGCGAAAGGACAGAAAGGGAAGAATCAAAGGCAAGAACAGCCTCCACTATCTGCCGGTGAAAACCACCAGGCAGGCAATTTCCAGTCTATGTATTCTTGCGTTCTTTTTCCTCTTAGTATCTTTTCCATACTCTCTTGTTTCCCAGAACCTGACAATACTCTAATGCCTTTTTCAGATTATTCAAAAAGCATATTTATTTTGAAAAGCTAAAATGTGGTGGAAAATCAGTCATTCCGAGTATTGAATTGTATTGATATTTATATAACCTAATATTGGTATTTTTTTTATTTATGGAAAGTACGATTTGGTCGATATTACCTTCTATATTTTATTACATGTGAGGAAAGACCAAACACAAAGCTGAACTTCCTCTGTCCTTCTAGCTTGAGTCTCTCCACGTAGGACAGTTGGGGAAAAATGACCTGATCAAATAAATGATTCTAAGGGAAGAGGTGCCAGGTCCTAGTGAGGTGGGGAACAAAGGCCAAAGGAAGTGTAGAAGAAATTAAACTTCCTTATAACTGCAGCCCACTGACAGATACTTGAAGTGGGTGGAACACAACATTCTTCCAGGAACTCCCAATCTTAAGGTTAATGTCTTTCTAGAGGGGAAAACAACCTTAGCTTGACAATAGCTAGGCTGCCAGTGTCCCAAGAGTCTTCTTTAGCATATGAAAATCCTTTTGGAAACTTCCCCCAACTCCATAGTATACAATCAGCTGCTCCTCACAATCTCAGGGTAGCCCTTTCTGCTTCCGGGTCCTGTCCCATACTATAAAAACACATTTTTGCACCGAAGAAGTCCCAAGAATGAATTCTTGAGGCTCCGTACCCCAACATTTCCACATCACTAGGAGAATGGACATGGCACAAGAGAGGAACAGAAGGAACTGTGCCATGGGAAAAGGGGTGCACAGAATCTGAAGAAAGGGCTGGAGCTGGAGTTGGCTCCTTCCTCTGCCTGCCTAGAACCTCCACCCTTCCTTCACATCTCTGTTCCCAGCTCCGCCCGTCTTTTCCCCATCAGCCCCCAACTGATCTAAGATGTTTCTACCCGTTCATTATAGAAGTTCATTATAGAAGTAGATGTTGGCCCAGAATGGCTCTGAGGGAGAGCCAAATGATGAACAGAAATAAAAATAAGGGTACCTAGCCTCGTTTGATATTCTGAGAACAGGGAACTAAAATACTGGTAATTTGAATGATGTGGAAAACAAGGCAGGAGAAAATTTATTAAATTTCCTTACCCATTGACAAGCCCTTAAAACAGCAGAGTGACATTCCTCTAGGGACTCAACCGCCTCTACCTTAACACTTTGCTAAGGGATAAGGGCAAAGGGCAATCATAGCCTGACCGACCTCCTACCCCCAACCAGGATCCTATAAGTCTACTCTAACAATTCCTTTGGAAACTTCCTTTATCTCCAGACCCTCTAAGATAGTGTTGACAATCATTCCCAAGCACACTGCCCACTGATATACAGCTAAAGGGTCTCACACAAAGGTTTTTTTACTGGTAATAAATAACCTTTTTCCCAACAATAGCTAGCCCCTCAAGGTCCTGGAAACCTTGCTTCCAAAACTCCTCAGAGACTTATACCATCCCTAACCTCCTCCCCAAATTGCAAGCATATAATGGACCACTCCTCACAGCCTGGTGGCAGCAGCTCTTTCTGCCCACGGGTCCTGTCCCCATGCTTTAATAAACCACCATTTTCTACCAAAGATGTCTCAAGAATTCTTTCTTGGTCATCGGCTCCAGACCTCACCCCACCGAATCTTATTTATATTCTAAGACTTCATCATGAACATGTCTTGAACAGGGGTGCAGGGAATATAGTCAGACTGCTTTTCTAAACATCTGCATATGCACATGTGGATGACTGACTTCAATGCAGCCCAGTCTGCTCTAAATTCAAATGATGGAGATTTCAAAAAGTATTACAATCAACAAAACTACTGGCATTTTGGTATATAAAAATAGCACCAAATACCAGAATAACCCAAACTGTGATTATCACTAAAGTAACTAAATGACTGCTTTCAATGGCTGGTGTACATTCTAACACAACATGAAAGTTTGGATGTCTGACATGAAAGCTCTGTCACTGCCACTCGTGCTTAACTCTGAATGTACATCAAAAATATTCCTGCCCACAATGATTCTGTGGGTTTGGGCCCAGATGTCAGTATTTTTACAAGTTTCTAAGGTGATTCTGACACATACTTCCAGTTAAGACAGAGTGACTGTATTAGAGGATGTTAAATATTATTCCACTCAACTCCCAAATAGTCCACTTAGTCACAGCAAAATATTAAGATCTCACACACAGAGCTGCTTTGCTTACAAATCCATTACTAATCTCATCATCTCCCTGGGTTAGTTTTATTTGATGAGTACCACAGTAGCACTAAAAAAAAAAAAAAAAAAAAAAAAAATTAAACTTCTCTTCTCACACCACCACAAGAAGTTATTTTAAACTAACACCTCAAAGGAGGATTTAAGAGGGAATCAACTGAGGGGTGAGCTGGGAACTAGCCGTTTACTTTGAAAGTAAAGCTATCAATCCACAGCGTGGAATAAGGAACAGGAAGGAGTGAAGTTAGGATAGAAAGGGGAAGCTAGATAAGCAGCAAATTCTTCCTAAAACACACCTTCATGGCACAGATTCACTATTTTTTTTATAATGATAACAACTCAACATGTATGCTTATGTTCAAATGTAAAGAAAAGCATTCCCTCACAGTATAATCTACTTTCATCATATATTTTACTATAATCTATGAAACTATTACTCAAACTAACACTAAAAATCAAAAGTTGATTATACTATTTGGATATAGTGGGCCAGTTTCTTTTTTTCTCTTTTTGGAGAGTGGAGGGGCAGAGACAGAATCTTAAGCAAGCTCCATGACCCTGAGATCATGACCTGAGCCAAAAATCAAGAGTTGGACACTAAACCTACTGAGCCACCCAGGCGCCCCACAATGGGTCAGTGCTCTTTTTTTTTTTTTTTAAATATATATATTTCTTTAATGTGACAGAGAGAGAGCACAAGTAGGCAGACCAGCAGGCAGCGAGAAGTGGGGGGAAGCGCCTCACTGAGCAGAGAGCCCGATGCAGGGCTTGATCCCAGGACCCTGAGATCATGACCTGAGCCAAAAGCAGAGGCTTAACCCACTGAGCCACCCAGGTGCCCCAGGCCAGTAGTCTTAACCTCAATTTATTTCCTTTGATTTTTCATCTGTGTATAATGAGAAACTTAAATTTATTAACATACCTTGGGTCAAGAAGACTCCTCAGAAATTTGAAAAGCAAAACCTGGTTCTGAATTAAAAAAACAATAAAAAATACAAATAAACATTAAAAAATCAAATTCTTCACACTATGCCAAACTAGAAAACCCCTTTATTTCTTTTTAAAGATTTATTTATTTATTTATTTGACAGACAGAGATCACAAGTAGGCAGAGAGGCAAGCAGAGAGACAGGGAGAAGCAGGCTCCCCATCGAGCAGAAAGCCTGACGCAGGACTCGACCCCAGGACCCTGGGATCATGACCTGAGCTGAAGGCAGAGGCTTTAACCCCCTGAGTCACACAGGCGCCCCTAGAAAACCCCTTTAAAGTACACAAATTTCCATTAAGTCTTCTGTACAGATCTAAGAAATTCTAAAGAGTCCTTGGGAGGTCATTTCCTCCCAGTAATTCAAATCACTGTCACACATCCTATTTTGAGTGCAGAAGAAACAAGTGCATTGTTAACTGCCCCTCCCTCAATGGCCCTCTACTAAGATACACCCCTTAGTGGTTCTCAGCAGGAGGACCCTGGGAATGGCAGGTGCTCTGAACTGCTGTGATAACAATGTGTTCTGGCCACACAGAGGGCTTCACACTGCCTCACCTGGTCCTCTTCTTGTGAGGATAGCCTATTGGGAGATCATCTAAGTAGGGGGGTAGTTTGAGGCCCAAACATCAAGCAGCACCAAAAAAGTTCATCAACTCCCCCAATGTAATCAACTACAGAAGAGACAACACACTGCAACATGTTAGCAGGTAATATGCCATAAAATCTGAGTTCTGTTTCTTCCACTTATTTGCTATGTGACTTGGTATAAACCACTGTCTCTCTTAGCAATTCAGTTTACTTATGTGAAAAAGAGAACAGCAATATCTTCTCTGCCTTCTGCACAGGGTAGAGGTGAGAATTAAATGAGATACACCTTAAAATACCCTATGAATATAAATAATGTTTTTAAGTTCTTAAGAAAGCTAAGCAAAATTTATAGCTTTGTTTTTCTTTTTTCTTTATTTTTGGATACATTCCAACTTTACCTGTACAAAGCATGGAACTCAAAACTGGAAAGGATTAATGTAATTTAGAAGGTGACATTTAGAATATATTTATCAGTCTTTGATTTTCTTTGACTTTCTATCTTTTCCCTGGTCTATCATTTTGTTTTATTTAATATGATCTTCCTTCTGGTTATAACTTAATATTCTGGCTTTTGTTTTCATTTTAAGAATTCTCAGAATGATTAGTCAGAAGCATATTTCTTGCCACCAAGAAAGGTACGTTATAAAATTTGTGTGGGATTCTCTCATATTCAGTAAATCTCTGAAATAAACACTTCATTTCCTTAAAAGAAATGTATATGACTCTACAACCACTCCACAAAAAGCTAGTTTAAAAAAAAATCCATGATACTTCAGCTTTTTTATATTTGTCTGATGAGTGACATTATATTCATTTACTTGTCTTCTCTGTCTCTAAGGATCTTGAGAGACTAAGGAAAATAGAAAATGCTGCACTGGGTAGGCTTACATTTTAAATGACAGTAACAGCACTAAAGATGAGGAGATTCATCAGAAACTGCCGACTTTTTTTAAAGAGAGGAGAGGTTCTGTGGACTGAGAGTAGTTTTAGCAGAAATGTCCCCCTGCCCTCATCATTAGAATGGACTGGCTGATTCTCACATACTTCCTCAGTATTCTGAGCAATGCTCTATCTTCATTCAAGTCCAACTATTCTGCAACTGTCTTTTGGCTTATCCGTCTTCTTCCTCGAGCACAGGGATACATGTATATGTTTTTTATATTCTTGGCACGAAACAGTGTTTCTGGTTCACAGCAAGGACGTAATATTTGAATCCATAGATGTGTCTTTATCTTGAGTTAAAGAACCTCATCAGGCTGGACAGCCAAGCCTGATGTCTGGGAGTCACTTTTAACCTCTCCCATCACCTACAACTTCATTTGAAGCCCTACATGTTTTACTTCACAAACACATCCTGAACCCATCCATATCACTGCCACTTAATCCCCAACCTCACCATCTTCTGCCAAGACCCTTCACCTTCTAACTGGCCTACATGGTCTCTGTTCTCCATATGCTTTCTTTGCAGGTCCACTCCCTACATGATAAAACTAATTTTCTATATAAAATGAATCTGATAATGTTTTTTGGTGGAAAACTTTAATAATTCTCTAGGTTATCTAGAAGATAAAATATAATTTCTTAGCACTACACATAAGATAGTTCAGTATCAGAATGCAAACTCTGGTTTCTAGGCCCTATACCTTTAACTCCTCCCTCATTCAGACCTTTTCTGGCTCACCTGAATGCTCCTCCCATCACTGCCCCCAGCATGTCAGGCTTCACAGACCTGGCCATTCTCTGGATATGCATGTTGTTTCATGCCTTCAAGTCTTTACATACACAGAATCCTCTATTTAGAAAGCTATTCTCAATTCTCTGACTGGAAAACTGGTGTCTATCACTCAAGACCCAGCCCAGGCATGTCTGGGAGCTCTTGCCAGCCTCAGACAGTCTCTCTCTCTCTCTCCTCTTGCTTCTATAACACTTTCTCCACGTGTCTGGTGTGGCACTTATAACCTTGCATGTTATGTAAGTGCTTCTTTCTTCCATAGGGAAAATTAAAGAAAAAGCTGCACTCTTATTTGCAAACCACAGCCTACCATCCTGTCGTACATGGGGAGGCCACAGTTAAGTGTTTAAATTAATAGATTCCATATCTTTGTCTCTCATGCCAGGTGCCCTCCACTCACTGCCTTGACTTTCCTCTTGCATAGTTATCCCCCCTCCTACAATTATGGGCACTTGAGGACTCTAGGTCATGCTTTATGTTGTCATTTTTCTGTTCCCTACCCCTACAACTTGTGGCCCCAACAACAGTGAGCAAAACACACTATCAGCACCGCAATAATAGTGACAAGTGGAATACTATGTTCACTAAATCACACTTCAAATTGAGCATCTCAATATTCAACATTAATATAACTGTATTCTAGTTAAGATTTTCCAAGAAAGGGGTGCCTGGGTGGGTCAGCGGTTTAGGCCTCTGCCTTCGGCTCAGATTGGGTGGGATCTCAGGGTCCTGGGATTGAGCCCCGCGTCGGGCTCTCTGTTTGGCATGGAGCCTGCTTCCTTCTCTCTCTGCCTGCCTCTCTGCCCACTTGTGATCTCTGTCTGTCAAATAAATAAATAAAATCTTAAAAAAAAAAAAAAGATTTTCCAAGAAAAATTCCAAATAGTCAGTATTAACCCAATTTGAGGATGACAAAAGTCTGAATAAATAATAAATAACATTAACCTCAAAGAGAATAGTGCTGTAGTTTCTATAGCAGAAAACAAAAAAAGAAAGGGGGGGTGGAATCTTCTATGGATTACTAATTCTAGATTAAGTACAGGGCATAGTTCTAAAAATGTTTTGGTGATGTTACTATTTATTATACATAAAGATGAACTCTTTCCAGATGCAGAGATCATCACACAACTGCTTCCAAATATATATACACACATACCATGTGTAGAAAATGCTTAAACGGCAACTATCTGTTGAGGAAATTACTACAAAGTTCTTAAGTGAATATGCAATAATTGTCTCTCCACTAGATGATTCTTCCCAATGTATTTTTGCAATATTTACCTGAAGTTTTTTAATGACTGTTTCAATCTGTTCAGAAAAGTGAATAGCAACCAGCTCTGCAGCTTTACAAGGCCTCAGGGATACAAGTTCCTAAAGTGAAAGGAAAAGATAAAATGATCTTTTATGTTAAGTTTAAATAGAATTTCCATAGATGTGAAGCATAATTACCTACTTCAGTATTTTCATGAGCTTCTACACTACACTTCAGAAGACCTCAATATAAGGTCCCAATTTAAAGGCACATTACAAGTGAACAAAATTAGAAATATGCCAGGTAAAACATTAGATTTTGATATAAAAGGTAATTCATGCTTAGAAAATGAAAGCACTAAAACTCTGGATTTAAGCCTTGATATCTACAGGATAAACAGAAGGAACAAGAGCTTTCCCAAATTTCCTGTCAGTGAATTTCACCCTTGAGCTTAAAGTAATAACTGAAGCAAAGAAAAAAAAAGGGGATAGTTGCAATTTTTGCAGCTAAGAATTTGAAAACTTTACTCCTAATGGCTGGTAGATTTTGAAATAAGGAGTGTCTTAAAACATTTTAAGGTTAAAAGTCTTAAATGAGACAAAGAAATTGACAACTATTTACCACTGTTAATAAGATCTATTTCTATTAAATTTAAGACTTCCAACCTGCCCTCTCCTTGAACTTTCCTAGACATTACTGATACTTATCTTCCTGAAACTCTCTTCTAACTTGGTTTCTGTGGCCTACTCTTCTAACCTTCCCACTGTATGTTTACATCGCAAAAATGCAAAGACCAACACCACATCAATGTGGCATATTCTCAATTAAAAATGAGACAAGTTATTGTGACTGCAACATTGATGATATATCTAATATTTCTGTGTAGTACCTGTTCTTTAATAATAGTGAGCAGACACAAGTAATTATAGTTTAGACTACTTTTATATAATACGTATCAAAATAGAGAAGGCACAACTAATGAACAACACAAATGAAAGGGGGATATTATTACCAATCTGAAGGTATTAAAAAGAAATTATTACGAATTTATATCAAGAACTTGAAAATTCAGACAAAATGGATAATAGTTCCTAGAAAAAATTGTTTAATAAACTGACTTAACAGGGGCGCTTGGGTGGCTCAGTGGTTTAAAGCCTCTGCCTTCAGCTCAGGTCATGATCCTAGGGTCCTGGGATCGAGCCCCACATTGGCCTCTCTGCTCAGCGGGGAGACTGCTTCCTCCTCTCTCTCTGCCTGTCTCTCTGCCTATCCATGATCTCTGTCTGTCAAATAAATAAATAAAATCTTAAAAATAAATAAATAAATAAATAAACTGACTTAACAATTAGAAAGACCTACGTTGATTTGTAATCACTAAGGAAATGAATGAATACTCAAAAATCATTCCATATGGAAAACTCCAGGCCCAAAGAGCTTCACCATTTAAGGAAGAAATAAGGCCAACATTAATTAACCTCTTACAGAGAACAGGAAACAAAACAAAACAAAACCAAAACTTCAGCTCATTTTATGAGACTAGCACATTTTTTGACACCTAAATTCAAGAGGACAAAAAAGGATAACTATAGATAAGTCTTAATCATAAACATTGATACAAATATCCTAAATAAAAACAAAGTCCAACAATATTTGAAAAGGATACTATCAGGATCAAGTTACATTTATCCACAGAATTCAAGGCTGGTTTCATACCAATAAGATTCACGATAACTATATACTAAGAAAGAAAAGATGAAAAAACTCATTTATGAAAAAACTGTTAATATACCAGAAACAGAAGCCTTCCATAAAAATCCTTATAATAAACGTACTTATGTTGGAAATAAAAATTAAAAACAAACCATTAACAATAGCACTGTTACCATAAAAATATAAAATTATAACAGTTAATCTAATGAAGAATAGAGACCTATTTTCTCTATAGAGAAAGTTGTAAACCTTTACAGAAGCTCTTGAATAAAGGCTTATAACCACAAGGTCATAGACTGGAAGACTCAATATGGTAAAGATGTCAATTAAATTTAAAATAACAGAGATTTAGTGCAATCCCTGTCACTATCATAAGGATAAAATAATTTTTTTTTTTGGTAGAACCTGACCAGTTAATAATAAAATATATTTAGAAGTACAGAAGGTTGACAGGCAGGGAGGATGGCAAAGTAAGAGGACCCTAAGCTTACCATTTCCTACCAATACAACTAGATAACACCTACACACCTATATTAGTGCAAATTACCCAGAAAATGACCTAAAGACTGGCAGAACAAACTCTCCACAGCTAAATATAGGGAAGAGACCCCAATGAAGCAGGTAGGAAAGGTAGAGACACACTAGGGAGCTAAATGGACTAACAGGACTGTCCACAGGAGGGATGGACACCTCAGGCACAGAGAGGGAAAACAGACTCTTGCATCAGGGAGCCTGCATGGGAAGATGAATCCCCATAACATGGCTTTGAAACCAAATCAGGAAAAGATATGCAAAAAATAAAGAACAAAGAATCCAATTATACCACAAAGCCAACAACAAAGGATGAAAGAAGAGAGCATGAGAGAAAGGAACAGAGGAAAATTACAAAAGCTTTAGTAACAAAATGGCAGTTAAGTACAGACCTATCAATAATTACTTTGAATGCAAAGGGATTAAATTCTTAGTAACAAAATGGCAGTTAAGTACAGACCTATCAATAATTACTTTGAATGCAAAGGGACTAAATGCTCCAATCAAAAGATACAGGGTGGTGCAGAGCCCAACACAGGGGTCGATCTCTGAACCTGAGACCATGGTCTGAGCCAAAATCAAGAGTCAAATGCTCAACTGACTGAGCCACCCAGGTGCCTCAAAATGAAAAACATTTTTTAAAAATCTAAAGAAACATGTTTTCTCTATATTGGAAAAACCACTGAAACTAGAGATTCTTTACCCGGAATCCACAGACCCAATCTAAGAATAGCTTTTAGGAGGTCTGTGGATCCTTGAGATTGTAAACAAAACTATGTAGCTTGTGTACATGCACAGTATATGAACAATATATGGATCCAAATCTTTCATTAGATTCTCACAGGAGTTCTATAATCCCTCAAGTGTTAAGAACCACTAATCTATGCACTGTGTCTACTGTCAGAAAATTCTGAGGACCTTTCCCTCTATACAATGAATTTATTCACATTACTGCAGCCATGGAAGTTCTTCAACAAAAAGCCTATGTATTTGTAATTGTAGCCTTAAGAAATACTATAAAGTTCAAGGTAAAAATATGTGAAGATGTGGGGAAAATAACCCGTAGAAGTAATTGTTGCGCAGTAAAAAATACTTCTTGTTTCTCCAGTATGAGTTTTCTGCTGCATGATTTGTTTACTCATTGATTAATTCATCACGAGGCACAGCTTCATTTTCAGGTATCTGGAGCCCATGTGCTCAAACCACTGCGTAATGCAGATGAAGTAAAATGAAGAAGAAGCCATAATGCAACTATGAAGACAAAGGGAATGATGAAAGGAAAAAGAACACAAAATGATTAAAGAAAAAAGATATAATGTATACAGAGAAAGATTTTCTTGGATTCTTCCCACATCTTGAAGATGTATTCAATTTTTTGTTAGCAGGAATAGGGTAACATTAAGTAACATGTATGTTCTCAATCCTACAGATGAAAAAAGCATAGCAATTACTTCAGACCACATACCTGGTGACTGACTGCCCCACCGTTCACACCACATGTTTCACGTAAGATGCTGTGCACATTTCCCATCTCTCTAAACTTTACGACCGTCAGGAACCCGAACAAAGAATTCACATCACAAGCAACGTTTCCTCAAAGTTTCTGAGCTCATCCTTTCTTATCAATTTCCTTATGTATAACAATTTTTTAAAGATACTGAATAATCAAAATGGATAAAAGACCTCAACGTGAGACAGGAATCCATCAGAATCCTGGAGGAAAACATAGGCAGTAGCCTCTTCGATATCAGCTACCCCAACTTCTTTCAAGATATGTCTCCAAAGGCAAAGGAAACAAAAGCGAAAATGAACTTCTGGGACTTCATCAAGATCAAAAGCTTCTGCACAGCAAAGAAATAGTCAACAAAACAAAGAGGCAACTCACGGAATGGGAGAAGATATTTGCAAATGACAGTACAGACAAAAGGTTGATATCCAGGATCTATAAAGAACTTCTCAAACTCAACACACACAAAACAGTCAAAAAATGGGCAGAAGACATGAACAGACACTTCTCCAATGAAGACATACAAATGGCTATCAGACACATGAAAAAATGTTCATCATCACTAGCATCAGGGAGATTCAAATTAAAACCACATTGAGATATCACCTTATAC
>NC_081558.1:112219467-112281006 GCF_022355385.1 Mustela nigripes
AGATGGTTTCACTTATTTGTGGAGCATAACAAATAGCATGGAGGACATGGGGAGTTAGAGAGGAGAAGGGAGTTGGGGGAAATTGGAAGGGGAGGTGAATCATGAGAGACTATGGACTCTGAAAAACAATCTGAGGGGTGTGAAGTGGCGGGGAGGTAGGAGGTTGGGGTACCAGGTGGTGGGTATTATAGAGGGCATGGATCGCATGGAGCACTGGGTGTGGTGAAAAAATAATGAATACTGTTATGCTGAAAATAAATAAATAAATAAATAAACAAAACAAACAAACAAACAAAAAAAGAAATAAGTCAAGCAAAGAGAGTCCATTATCATGTGGTTTCACTTATTTGTGGAGCATAACAAATAACATGGAGGACATGGGGAGATGGAGAGGAGAAAGGAGTTGAGGGAAGTTGGAGGGGGCGATGAACCATGAGAGACTATGGACTCTGAAAAGCAATCTGAGGGTTTTGAAGGGGCGGTGGGTAGAAGGTTGGGGGAGCCAGGTAGTGGGTATTAGGGAGGGCAAGTATTGCATGGAGCGCTGGGTGTGGTGCATAAACAACGAATTCTGTTACGCTGAAATTAAAAAAAAAAAAAAAGATACTGAATAATCATGTATCTTTCACTATAGCACTCAACCTATCACCAGAAGTTCCTCCACCCACAGCGGATCCATGCTACAAGAAGAAAAGCTATAGATTTGTTATCTCCAAAGCAGTATTACCTCGGCATCTTTCATTATACTTTTGTTTTTTTTAATTATCAGTGATCCATTAAACAGAATAGATTTAAAAAAACCCCGCTAACTCTGTTGATTTTTGAGATGCAGCGTACATGACGAATCTAAGGAAACTAACTGGAGGACTGATTCTGGGGCCCCTCCTAGGAATGCACTGTGACCACATGTTCATCACACATGCATTAGTCTCTCCATTTAGGTATCTATAAGCTTGTTTTCTAAAAAGTTCTTGCTCCAAAGTCAATTCCTGTATTCTTGTAACACAGCGTGTATAAACAAAATGAGAATCGCCACTCTGTTACATAAGAGAGAGAAATACATCTGAGAGAACGACACATTAGAGGACTGTTTGTAAAAAATTCCACTGGGTGACTGGGGGGAATGGCTCCCTATCCCATTTCAGGGAGAACGACCAATACTATTCTCAGAGTCATTCTAAGGTTCTAAAAACCCACAATATTCCAGCTTGTCGTCCGGCTGATTGAACTTGGGTTATTTTCAGAAGTCATGATAGAATACATTGTATTATGACATGGACTTTATGAATATGAATACAAGGTGAAATAAATAATCTGAAAAAGATGTTAATCCTCAAGTCGATCAACTTTATATGACACTGGGTGTTACTTAGTTAGCGTATACTTGATTTGGGTCATATCCATACAAATGGAGAAGTTTCAAAAGTTTTAATTGAATCAGCACCTCTATATGATCCATAGCTTTCTGCCATACAGACTGCTTCTCCTCTGCACTGTGTCCAGGAATGGATAAGATATTGTGAATGTAGTTAAAGACTTCTTCCTGAAGAACACAAGACAATGCAACTTATTCATTCATTCACTCAAGCAATAGTCAATCACTATCCACTATCTGTAACAGTCTTGGTAAGTATCTACTATTTGGAGATGGTAAGCCACTTGTAGATAGTTAAGTTGCTGGAAAACTGACACTAAAGAGAATGAATTTAATGTTTAGGGTAGACTCTTGGAAGTTGCAAATCCACTCCAATTAATTTTGATTTCAATTCGTTAACCAAATGAGGGAATATCATATACTTTTATCTTTGGTGGAACCTATCTACATTCCTAATTTCATCTCACATCATGCCCTTCTCTATTATCCTTGTCCCTATCCTGCAATACTTTGCTGCTGGCTTTTGCTTGACTGGCTTCATCTCAAATTCCAAAACCCAGTCTCTATGTCACCTCCTCTGAGATTCCTTCCCTGGCTTCTCTGTAGAAGTCAGTTTTCCCAATATCTTCCCAAGTTGCGCCCATTTTCTCCTCTCAAGCACTCATCACATCTATAATTAAGTATCTGGTTTCCTTACTGTCAGTCTCCATCACTAGATTGTAAGTTCTAAAGTTGCAGCAACTAGACCTATTTTAATGATCAGTGTATACTGGGCTAATAGTAAGCACTTGATAAAAACCTGGTGAATAAATGAACAACAACAACAACAAAAACAAACCCAACATTGAATCAGCAAACAGATGTCCCAACATTTCTCCTGAATAGTTATACCTACTTAATAGTTATGTCTACCTAATAAGGGGAGGAGAGGACTGGGTAAGAAAAAAAGGGTAAAGCAGTCTCATAACTCACCTCCCTTAGAGGGTCACGTAAGTAGCAATCAATTATTTTGTCATATTGGTGTTCTCGTTCATACATAAACTCACAAATTTGATAGCTATAACATAAAAGGGAAAATTTCAGAGTACCAAATAGACAGGCAGTTATTAGCTTATTGTTTCAAGAGCTTTGCTCACAGAGGTTAGTGTCAAGAAAAATGAATATAGTAGATGTTATTTCTACTGTGAAATGAAGTTACAGTATTTAAGGGACAGAAGTGGCTGCCATTCCTCTAAATACACATTTAAAATGCTGCTGAATATGAATACTATATGTTAGAAGAAATTTCAAAGCTGGGTACAAAATAAATGTTAAAGCAACAATGTGTCACATAAAACCAGTTAATATATTAGTCATCAATTAAACTATATGATGTTTCTCTGTTGAATTAAATATGGCAAATGAAATAGTCAACAAATGAGATAAATGTTAACATAATGTATCTTATTTGTTATCTCAAATTCTGCACTGTTTAGAATATGTTTGAATAAGGTTACACAAAAATCTATAAAACAATGGAAATTTTAAGTAAAGAAAAACTAAACTAGTAAATCATAAGACTTACTTCATTTTCATACTAAAACAAATGCACAAGCACTTCAAATTTATTCAGTGTTAATTTACGCAAATGTAACTTAATTTCTAGACTTGAAAGACCAGAACTTTTGCATTTAGGCTTTCTGCTGTTATTTATATAGCTTTCTTAATCAAGGATTGGCAATGCATCAACTGGGCCTCCAGGTAGAGAAGTCTAAATTAGGATATGGGAACTAACGTATACGTTGAAAACAACTTACAATTCTGCTTTCTCTGCCATCCGGATGAGCCGACTCTCTTCAAACTGAACTATGCCTCCAGCCTGCAGCAATTCTAAAAGGACCTGAACATTTCAAATAAACACTTTGGAATCAACTTTTATTTACTAGCTCTGTAAGAGTCCACTCAGCTACACAAACTGTAACTTTTTTTTTTGGTTGGTCATATTACTTGAAGTTTTGGCTTGGCTTTCCCATGTATGAGGTACCAGAAGACTACCATCATAATGTTAGTGATACTGTAATTAAGTCTCACAAAAAGATAAATGGCTCTATTTTTCAAACATGGAAGGAATGTCATAGTGTTTATAAATAAAGTCTTATTAGACTATCTAATTAACCCTCCACTAAGCCAAAAATGTCCATGTATTTATCTGGTGCTTTAATAGCTCATGGTTCTTTAAAATCTAGTGTCCACAGGCAGTATCCATGTTTACATGTTAATTTCTCTAATTAAACACTGGGGTTTCTCATGGCAGCATTACTCACAAGAGGCAAATGGTGGAAACAACCCAAATGTCCGTTAATGGACAAATGGATGTACAAAATATGGTATATGCATAAAATGGAATATTATTCAGTCTTAAAAGGGAATGAAATCTGACACCTGCTAGAAGATGGATGAACCTTAAAAACATGCTAAGCAAAATAAGCCAGTCACAAAAGGACAAATACTGTGTGATTCCATTCATATGAAGTATCCAAAGTAGTCAAATTCAAAGTAGCCAAATTCGAAAGTGGAATGGTAGCTGTCAGGGGCTGAAAAAGGTGGTATTGGGGAGTTATGGTTTAATGGGTACAGAGTCTCAGTTCAGGAAGATAAAGTTCTGAAGATAGACGGTGATGATGGTTATACAACAATGACACAGACTTCAAGCCACTGATTTATATACTTAAAGTGGTTAAAATCAATTTTATGGTATATATATTTTACCATAAAAACAAACACACCCTGGAGTTCATATAATTAATCCTTACCACACCAAGTAGATGAATAAAAAAGTGACTAGGATGTTGAGACTGAATCATTAATATTTTTAAATAAACCTTAAAATAGAATAGAATCATTACATAGTCAATAGGACAATGTGAGAAAGCTTTCTCTTATACTTAAGTTCAAGATCCAAAGGAACATGACCCTTCCAGAACTTTAGGAAAGCATTCAACAAAGTGCTTTTCTAACACAGGAAACTGATTAACTCTTAAGTTAAACAAAGACAAAAAGGGGGAGAAGAAATGAAACCTATCTCTATTTTACTTTTCAGAACCCTAATTTGGTCCATTTTGAGCACTGTAATGTACTTTTAGAACCATGGAGTGAACCCATCTCCTGGGAGCCTCAATTTGGAATAACATAATAGAAATGCCATTGCTGGAGCCAGTCTTACCAACTCAACAGAGCTGACTGTTACATTTTCAGGAATTGTGTATGCCAGTTGTTAAGCACAGCAATTGTTACAAAATTAAATTATATAAACTTATAATACACTAAATTTTAAAAAGTAATTAACATTCAAAACTTACCACTTCCCAATTATTTTACTACATTTTACTATGCATGCTCTTGGGGTTAGTTACTGCATCTGTATGGTGGAAATATTATATAAGGGGATGGTACTATGCATCTCTTCCCAGTTCTATGTTTAAAACATCATTTTGGTAGGCTGAAATCAGCCATAGAGATCCGTACTTACATTAGGGAAATTAGCAAATGCTGTAAAAATCAGGTGTTACTGTATCTTTAAGGGATGTAAAACAAATAAAAACAAAAGCCCACATGCCCTCCAAAGCCTAAAATATTTACTCTTTGGCCCATTACAAAAAAAAAAAATTTTTTTTTAAATTTGCCAATCGCTGGATAAGAGAGTGATGGAAATAAGGCAATCAAACTTAAAAGTGTGCATGTCAGAATCATTATACTGTGCATAGCACAAAAAACCAAGTTATTATTTTTCCAGTATTCAAGAGCTGAGCACAGAAGTCACTTCGCTGATGGATCTGTGGGTTCTGTCACGCTTTCACTGTTGTGTCTTCATTTTATTCACTTAAATATTGAAAATATCAACCAACATTTGTATCAGAACTACACCTGGGGAACCAGTTGTTAAAATTTTATCAGCATACCACCAGAAAACACTAAAAAACACTGCAGACACCAATTTTTATACATAACACAAGAGTGCTAGATTAGAAGGGACGGAAGGGGGTTCTGATCTTAGTTGTGAACTTGAGCAATTTACTGTATCAATTTTCTTATTTCTCAAATGAGTTGAGAAAAAACCTGGATAGTCTCAAAGGGGACTTCCAAAAGTACAGCACTACTATATGAGGATTACTTTTCAGTTTGACTTTTACATTTAGATTTGATTTTTATTTCTGTGTAATTTAGTTTTTTATATTAAAAGCGCTTATCATTTTATATAGTAACACCACACATACCATCATTCACTTTTCCTGCCAAGAGAGAAATGGGGCAAAGTGAGGGGGTCCACATTATTAGCTGTATTCAATATAATTTGAGATAACCAAAATCTTATCAGTCATTCTCTCTCCTAAGCTTGTCTGCAGCAGTCACTGGGACACAGCTGTGCAGGCAAAAGGGTCACCTTGCTATCCTCTGTTCTTTATCCGAGTCTCAACATTCCAGCTGTTGGGCACTATTACAATAAAAAGAAGGCCAGCATAGCCCTGCAAGTACTTATATTTTGTAGCTTGCTTACCTGACAGATTCTGGCCATCAATTTTAAATAGGCTCTGTTGGGGCGCCTGGGTGGCTCAGTGGGTTAAAGCCTCTGCCTTTGGCTCAGGTCATGATCCCAGGGTCCTGGGATCAAGCCCTGCATCAGGCTCCCTCCTGCCTCCACCCCACCCCCTGCCTGCCTCTCTGCCTACTTGTGATCTCGGTCCGTCAAATAAATTAAAAAAAAAAAAAAAAAAAAAAGACAGCTGCAAAGGCTTCTATCCTTTAAAAAAAAAAAAAAAAAAGTAGGCTCTCTTCGTGCTCACAGTTATAGTGGGGTAATCTTTGAAGGCTACTCCTGGGAGAGACACTCAAAGTGACTTAACTAGAAAGAAGTGGTAACCAAACAGTTATAATCTCTTAGTGATTAGTGGAGCGACAGATGGGATTCTAGTCTCCAGAAATGTTTACACCTAATGCAGGGGGGCTATAGGACACTCCCTAAAGTTGGATGTCCCAATACTCAAGAGCCTGCAGCCTTTCTGGTTCAGAGCCACAGCAGCTAGGGTGGTTATCAGATAAATGGCCCAGGCAGAAAGCAGAACACAACAGGTGCCAACTGCTGTGACTTCATAGAGAAGGATGAGTAACTCTTTTTGATGTCATGGTGAATGCAGACAAGTCCAGCCTGCCTAAGAATTTAGTTTGATATAAATTGTTTACAAGTGTACCTTTAACAACTACCCACACTACTTTCTGGTTGCCGCCATCTAGCACAGTATTAGGATTTGGCACAAGTAACTTTCCCCTTTCTTTCATGATGTCTAGCACAGAAGGATTCTTTCTAGCTTTTTCTGTCCTCTTTCCCATCCTTTAGCAAAAAGAGTTCCAGTAGTTCATACCTGCTGTCTTTCAGAGTGTCGGGAGTCATCATCAGGACTACAGAGGAATTCAAGGACCTGGTGAAAGAAAAGGTATTTTCTTTACTGGATACCAACATGGATGCCATAACACTGTAGTAAAGAAAATAACAGGAAACACCCTTTCTGTATCATCAATTCACTCACACTTGGCCATAACAAGCCCCACAGATATATGGCTTCCTGACTAGCCTGTCAGAAGACACAGCAGGTTCAAGGATGTTAACAACTTAATATGTATCTATCTTATCCTTACTATTCAGAAACATGGCAGGAAGACAGCGCCATCTGTACACCTTAACCTTAAGATCCCTGAATACAATGGACCAGGCAAAGCATGGACTTTACAGAGTCAGGCCACCTGAATTTGAGTCTTAACCTCTTTAACATTAATAATAATACTTATTAAGTATGGACTTGGATGAGTGACATAACCCCTCCAAGGCTTTAGTTTCCTCATCTGCAGAACAGAAGGTACCAACAATACCAATCTCAGGGCTACCAATACAATGGCAATGAGTCAACACATACATATAAAACCCTGGAACAGGAGCGCCTGAGTGGCTCAGTTGGTTAAGCATCTGTCTGCCTTTGGTTCAGGTCAGGAACCCCTGATGCTGGGATCAAGTCCCAATTTGGGCTCCCTGCTCAGCCAGGAGCCTGCCTCTACCTCTCCCTCTGCCGCTTCCCCTGCTTGTGCTCTCTCAAACGAATAAACAAAATCTTTAAAACAAAACAAAAAAAACCTGGAACAGAGCCTGGTACTATGAAGTGTTCAATAAATGCTAGTCATTACTGGGAACTTTCTCCAAATAAAAAGTGTTTTCTTTGCCACCTGCCTATGGATATACAGAAGATATCTAACTGGGATTAGGAGATACCTTCAGAGACAAAGTCACGTATAGGGAAATTCAGACTTTCTAATAATGATCTGTCTTCCAGATGATCAACATCATAGATGTGCTACCAACGAGAGGCATGAATTCTTAAATTGAAAAATTCTTGAGCAAAGAATTCTAGGCAATTTAGAGCAACAGAATAACAGCAAACGAAAATTTCTATAAACCAATCTCCACAAGCCATACTCCCAAGATAGCAAGTTACTAGGCGAAGTCATACTATCCAGACACAACATCAAAAAATTGACAACTAATTTAATCCAAATTAAAAACCAGACCAGGCACCTACCTGATAAGACATTTACCTGCTAGGCTATTACATTAAGAAAATGTGTAGTCCAGTCATTTCCTATGAGCAGTAAAGAGAATAAAACCAATTCTCATCATTAAAGACACGCACCTGATCAAAAAGGGTTCTGTTTACAAACAAGGTATTGTCAGGCTTTGCAAGCTGCCGGGCAAGGAATGTGAAGAGACACCCAACTTGTGAGGGAGTGAAATCGGAATTCTCCACCATAACCTGGTGAGCAAAAGAGACCAGTTACTCCATACACCATCTGGTTTGACACAAAATTATACCATTAGAAAGGTGGCGAGAAGCCCTATTACTCTTCGAAGATCAGGAAAAGATTCTTTTATAGAATCTTTTGGATTCAATGGAGTTCAATGCCAGGAGCACAAACTATTTTCATATTCTGAAAGGAAAACATTTCAGTGATTTTTGGTATACTTCTAGGCACAACTGGGTAAGAACTGAATTGCCAGAGCTGGCTTTTGAAGAAATATTAAACATGTTTCCCTCTGGAATTCTTAAAAGAGAATCCTTCTAAAGTTAAATTTAAATTAAGTTTAAGTAACCATACCAAAAAGCTGCCTACCAACACAGGAAGAAGAGAGCAATTCTGGGGTTTAAAAGTATGTTAACCTGAAGACACAGGAAAAGATATTCAATATCACTAATCATTGGGAAATGCAAGTCAAGACCACAGTGAGGTACCACCTCATACCTGCCACATTGGCTAGTATCAGAAAGACAAGAAAGAGCACCTGTCAAGGAAGGATATAGAGAAAAGGGAAGACTCATGCACACTGTGGGTAGGAATGTAATTGGTGCAGCACTGTGGTAAATAGTATGGAGGTTCCTCAAAAAACAAAGTAGTATGATCTAGGAATTCCATCTCTAAGTATTTATCTGAAGAAAACAAAAACCCTAATTCAAAAAGATACATGCACCTCTATGTTTACTGCAGGCATTACTTACAATGGCCAAGCTATGGAAGCAGCCTAAATTCCATCGACAGATGAATGGATGAAGAGGTGGTATGTCACACACACACATACATGTATACATACACACCCCCATACAGTGGAGTATTACTCAGTCACAAAGAAGAATGAAATCTTACCAGGTGTAACAACATGGATGGACATTATGCTAAATAGAATAAGTTAGAGAAAGACAAATACCATATAATTTCACTTATATGTGAAATCTAAAACACAAAGCAAACAAAACAGAAACAGACGGATAGGCACAGAGAACAAACTGATGGCTGCCAGAGGGGAGGAGAGGACGTGATTAAACAAAACAGGCAAATGGGATTAAGAGGTACAAATTTCCAGTTATAAAATAAATAAGACACAGAGATGAAATGTACAGCATAAGGAAGTCAATAATATTGCAACAGTTTTGTGTAGTGACAGATGGCAACTAACTAGACTTACTGCAATAGCCATTTCATGTATGTAAATATTGAATCTCTTGCTATGTTATATACCTGAAACCAGTATAATGTTGTATGTCCATTATTCTACAATAAAAATTATTATTATTTTTTTTAAAGCAAGATAACTTGAGAGTGAAGGTGTCCCCAGAAAAGGAAGTCCGCTAGCCCAGGAATCAGTGAAGTGAATGGCTTCTGCCCTGTCTACAAGCAGTTCCTTAGACAAATGGTTTCGGGCAACAAGCTTGTTACAAGCACATACAGTTATCCAATCATAATCACTCCTCTGGTTTGAATGAGCTCTCACCTCCTGTCTACCTCCTGGGTGTAAGATGGAAAGGGAAACGCATTCAGGTAATCAGTAAGAAAGCAAGGAGAATCAAGTAACAAATCTGAAATAAAAGGCACAATGTGGGGATGTCTGAGTCGCTCAGTCAGTTAAGCATCTGCCTTTGGCTCAGGTCATGATCCCAGGGTCCTGGGTTCAAGACCACATCAGGCTCCCTGCTCACTGAGGAGCCTGCTTGTCCCTCTCCTCCCCACTCGTGTACTCTCTCTCACTATCTCTGTTTTTCTTTCTCCAATAAGTGAATAAAAAATCTTAAAAAACAAATAAATAAAAGGCACAATGTGACCAACATTATGAAAGAACATATGGTTATAAAAGCATGGTGGAGAAAATGAGAAAGGGAATTTGAAAAGAAATGAGAAAAGTTTGGAAAGGAGAGAGTTACCAAGGCAGAGAGAAGAGTGTGAGCAAAAGCATGGACACAGGAAAACACAAGTGTGTTTGAAGAAACGATATGTTCTACTAGAATGTAGCAGCATGCATGAGGAGGAGAGAGATAGCAGACTGAAAAGACAAGGCCTCAAATGTCATTCCAAGGAATCTAGAGTTTATTCCACAGAAAACTGGGGTGCTACTAAACATGTTCAACAGGAGATCTGGTTGTGATCAGCACTGCACTTGGGGAAATTATTCAGTTGGCAGTGAACAGGATAAAATAACACAAGGAAGAATTAAAAGATAAAGAGCCCAGGTGAGATGCATGTGACTGCAGGGGTCTAACAGAGAGACAAGGTGGTCTGAACCAGGATGGTGATCATGAAAACAGAAGCAGGAACAGGTGCAAAAGGCCCTGCAGAGAGGATGGCAACAGGACAAGGATTTACCTGAGTGGAAACGTGTGGCTAAAGGAGGAATAAACAACGACAGACTTGGGCCTGATAGGCACTTCCGACGATGACACCATCAGCAAAGAAAGAAAATGCAGAATACAGGGAAGGAAGATCAGGTATTTCTGGGATTAGCCGAACAACCAACTGTCTCATCCATTGATGGTCCTGTTCCCTTGGTTGTCCTGTTCCCTCTCATACTCTCACCTGAAGATCAAGTGTAAGACTGCTCCTGTTGTAAAATGTTCCCTCAGGGCACACAGCTTTTGGCCTACCTCTTCCTATTTTGCTAGCAGTGTACCCCTTTCTTTAAGTCGTCCTGCTTTAGTCTGGCAACCACAGCTTGCTCAAGTGCATAATTCTTCATTACCACAGTTGGAGAATACTTCAAGTTATAATCTTTGAGGTTTCTAAGTTCCAACTGACAATATTCAAAGAACTCTCTATCGCTTTAAGATACTCCATCATCACTCCCTTGCCGTGCGCAGGTGCTTTCCTAGACTCAACTTTTGGGCCCAGCTACTGCTCCGCTTGGCTTTTCCCCATCCTTTCACTTTCTAGGTATGGACCACTTTACCAACTGATCCTAGAAACACCTTCTGAGAAAACACTTCTAACTCTCAGCCAATTCCCTTGGCACCTCACCAAGTGTCTAACAGTTATCATCCTCAAAATTCTGATCTCTCTCCATTCTTCTCTTACCTATTCCAGGAACCAGGCTTAAAAAAAATTTCTGAGCAATCTTATATAAAGTCACAAAGTAACAGCTTTTCACTTCCATGTCTATAGTCATTCAGACACATAGTATCACCTTAGCTCTGATGCTCATCCAGTTCTCTGGTGCTTGCTGCCATTCCCATGTTCACTGGCTCTGTCAGCAGCACACTTGTTAATAGGACTCTCTCATCAGAAATGAGAAAATAATCTCAAGAGTTCAATCTTCAATGACCCAAGGTAGGCAATACAAAACAATATACGAGGGTAGCAATTCACCAACTGTAATAGTTTAAGTACTTCACGGAGTGCTATTTTCTTCATCTGGATTGTTCCTCCAACTTGGCACAGTTTTAAATTCAAACTCCCATTCACTCAACTTGCAAACATGTCTTGACCACTTACCAGCATGCACGCATTGTGCTGGACATACTCGGGGCATGTTAAAACAATGACACACACAAAAATCCTCATAGTCTCTGCTTAACGGAAACTCAACTTTATTTTCCAGGCAGGAAAATAAACATGTAAATAATTCCCTTACAGCGTGCCATGTGCTGCATAAGTATGAACATGGAGAAGGGGCAACTAATCAAACTCAAAGTGTGGAAAGGATTCTAAAGGAGTTTCTCGTGGATGATATTTGAGCTCTGTCTTGGAAAATGGTTAGGAATTTGCCAGGCGGGGAAAGGGAAGGAAGGGCATGATGGGATGAAAGGAAACTCACACAAAGAACGTAAGACATAGAGATGATGCAGTTTAGTGAATCGCAATAATTGAATACAGTTGAGAAGTTCATTAATACAAAGAATGTGTGTGCCACAGGGGGTGTGTCAGGGACAGGAGAAGAGAGCAATTATAAAGAAGTAATCAGGGACCAGAAAATACAGAAGGATCTTGGATATCATATTCGACAAACTTCAGATGAGTATGACAGAAATCAGGAATTGTGCTCTAACATCTGCTCTTCCTTCCTAACTTAGAAACAGAACTCCTTATTTTAGGCTAAACACATGGTCACCCATAACATGGAGTACATTTCTCAATCTCTCTTAGCAGCTGAGAAGCAATATATCTAAGTTCTGATCAATATGTTGTAAGCTGAATTGTAGTATACAACTTCTAAAAAGTCTTCTTAGAGAGAGGAAACTCTCTGCTTCATCTCTTTCTGCATTCAGACTGGCTAGAATGTTCAGGTGATGGCTAGAGCCATCCATTGGATCAAAGACAGAAACCATGTACTAAGAATAACAACAGTTAAAGCAGAAGGCATCTGCATCCCTGGTAAGTCCGTGAAGCCACTCTACTAGAACAGGTTGCTGACCTCCAGACTTTCATGAGAAAAATAAACTCCCATCACAATTAAACTATTGTTATTTTGATTTTCTCTCACAGTGGAACTTAATTCCAACTGATCCAATAGGGAGCCACAGAAGAATAAAAGAAAG
Organism: Mustela nigripes; assembly: GCF_022355385.1. NCBI lineage: Eukaryota > Metazoa > Chordata > Mammalia > Carnivora > Mustelidae > Mustela > Mustela nigripes. The sequence continues at coordinate 112,232,218 of NC_081558.1, forward strand.
GCAAGATCACAAACTAAAGGAGGACAAGACTGTTTAGGAGACCCAAGTAAAAATTCTCCACACCCCCTACCTGGATCAAACTGGCATTATTTGGAGGCTGAGCAAACCCTAGTCTCATATTCATCAGTGCCTATGTTACAAGGTCAATAAATAGCTCAAATAAGATAATGTATATAAATGTGTTTTGAAAATTATAAAGAGCTATTATAAATGTAATGCATTAGTGTAATACACAATTAGAGAATGTTTTGATTTGCTCTCTTGCCCAAAATAATCTAAAATTCACTAAAAGGAAGAAACCTCCATTTTACAGCCAAATGAACAGGATGAAAATTCTAAGATTTCAACTACAAGAAGAAACTGGCCTGGTTCAAGCTGTGCAGATGGAAAGGAAAAGAATCTGTCTCTGCATTCATTCATTTGCAGTAGCATGGATCTCAAAATAGCTTTGGACTGAATCTGGTTAGATTTAAACTGAGATGATCATCTCTGTGCCTCTAATCCTTCTAAGTTGTGCCCACCATCTCAGTGCCATGGTCAGATGACAGTACCAACTAAGCAACACAGCATGGCTGGTATGAGATGGAAGAAAATTCTTCACATTAATTATTTTCTCAAAGCATTCTGAGTTAGTCACAATTATTTCACATAATCATACTGATAAAGCAACTACCACAATATGCATTTCACAGTAGTACCTTATACCCTATATCTGGTCTACAGCTGAAATACATTTTTTAAAATGATTAGTATTTTATTCAGGTTTGAAAGACAAAGATATCACAATAAAATTTTTAAATGAATTGAACACACTGCTTCATTAAAGAGGATCATTTTAGAACTTGCTGTAAAACAATTCAGCTTTCTTAAAATAAACACCAATACGGGGCACCTGGTGGCTCAGTTGGTTAAGTATATGACTTGATTTTGGCTCAAGTCATGACCTCAGGATATGTGATCGAGTCCTGCATCAGGCTCCACACTGGGCATGGAGCCTGCATAAGATTTTCTCTAACCCTCTCCCTATAACCCTCCCCCCAGTAAACAAACAAACGAACATCAATACAAAGACATCTATTCTCAGAATACTTACTTTCAACAAAATATCCACAATTCTTTGTTGATATTCTACAGCTTGCTTGTCATTTTTAAAATCTTCAAAGGTCTAACAGGAAGAAATTTTTAAAAATAATTATTTGCAAATGTTAGAAGGAAACAAGTTATTAAATTCTTATTAATAGTCTGGTAAAATCCCAAATAAGGTAACCATTCCTCATCAGGTTTTTCCTTATATACCTTTAAATAATAAGTTGCTTTTAGTGAGTTAGGTAGAAAGCTATAGCATATACTATTGCATGGTATCATGGGACTTGAAAAATTAATAGTAAGTATAAAAATATAGCAACTATCACACTACCAAAGAGCGATTTGAGAAAGTTCATAGGCAATGAAAAAGAAAAAACACTAATGACAAAAGGCAACTTTTGAACAAGGGTTTGAGAAGATGAACTACAGGTTACATGCTCTGCCATCATTCCCACTACATTTTGGAAATAATAGCTGAAGTACAGTTCATTAACTTTCCTGAAAAATAACTTTCATCATTTCCATGACAACTAAAAACAAAATGATATTCAATGATAGGTAATTTCCTAAAAATTATGCTAAAACCATCACAATGTTAAAATCCTCAAGCCTACACACACAAAGATTAGATGTTTTATTTTCAAAACACTGCCAACTATAGCACTTTTATATCCCTGTGCAAGTAGTGCCAAATATATTTTCAAAGAATATACACCAAAGTAAATGACAGCGTCAGATTCTGAAAATACCTAATACTTACAAAATGCATATATGAGAATAAGAATTGTGTTCACTACCAAAAAACTGAAATGAAATTATTTATTAAGTAATAAAAATGATGAAAGAATTGAAGATCTTTTCCCTGGTTTTCATGTAGCACATGTGGGTCTTAGAAATATCTGAATCCATACACCAATAATTTACTGCTTATTTTCAAAAAAAAAAAAAAAACACCTATATATTGTCCCACTTAAAAATTAAATGATTATGGGGCACCTGGGTGGCCCAGTGGCCTCTGCCTTCAGCTCAGGTCATGATCCTGGAGTCCCGGGACTCCAGGATCAAGCCCCGAAAAGGGCTCTCTGCTCAGCAGGGAGCCTGCTTCCCCCTTTCTCTCTGCCTGCCTCTCTGCCTACTTGTGATCTCTGTCTGTCAAGTGAATAAATAAAATCTTTTAAAAATAAATAATAAATAAAAATTTAAATGATTAGATTAAAAAAAAAAAGAAGGAATTTCACAGCCATCAACTTCCAAGACTACATCATGGTTACATTCAACCTAAATACTGTGACCCTATAAATGGACCCTGAACTTCCCCAACTTCTCCCAAGTACCTCTCCTCATGATGTTTTCCAGTTAGCATGCCCTTCCTTCTACTTTCCTGACACACACTAAGTGCTTTAAACAAATGGATGCTTGTCTGCTTAATGACAGACAAAAACAGAATCTTTTCTTTTTTAAAAACTATTTCTTCAACTAAACTATTTTGCTGTCAGTTAATTGGAAAATGCTGACACAAGTTACCAAGGAGACTGTAGGAACTCTCAATCTGGGAACTCAAATAGAAGATATTTTAATGTTTAAGTGGGTTAAATATTACCCTGTCTAAAGACAGAAAGATGAACCAGAAAGTCTCTCAGTTCTATCTGCAGGTTTACAAAAACAACAAACATGAACACACTAACACAAACACATAACTCTACCCTGACCCCATCTTGCCAAAGTGAGAGGTCACTTTGCAGATACAAATAGACAGTATTATCTGCTAATACAAATGCTATTCAACGAAAACACAAAATCATGGAGAATTAACATCGGTATTAAAAAGCAACAGCAGTGACAGCTAGTAAAAAAGAACTTCTCGTCTATTTTCCTTTTTGGCAGCATGTACTCACTACTTTGAAACAGATACTGAACATTTACTTCTATAAACATGATTAAGTGGTAATACACCACAGTATGAATATTATGATATACATAATGACATATTTTGGTTGAACTTAACAGCTGCCACTACCATGGTGTATCACTATTAAAACACTATCATTCCAAGGGCGCCTGGGTGGCTCAGTGGGTTAAAGCCTCTGCCTGCAGCTCAGGTCATGATCCCAGGGTCCTGGGATCGAGCCCCGCATCGGGCTCTCTACTCAGCAAGGAGCCTGCTTCCCCCCGTCTCTCTCTGCCTGCCTCTCTGCCTACTTGTGATCTCTGTCTGTCAAATAAATAAATAAAATCTTTAAAAACAAAAACAAAAACAAAAAAACATTATCATTCCACAAAGACGCTTCTACTTATACAATGCTTGGTGAGAGGAATAACATGCAAAGATGGCCTAATGGAGAATGACACAGTGCGTGAAGTACAAAGGCATACAAGCCACCCTTGGGAGAAAAGACATGACCAAAAGTAAAATAGGAGAACTAGAAAACATAAATGAAAAGAACTAAGAAAATGAAATTTAAATTAAAAGGTAAAACAGATCAAAGAAAAGGTGACACTTAAAGATAAAGAAAATACAACACACAAATAATTGCATTTTAAGATAAATACAAAATAATGAAGTAGAAAAAGCACTTAAATCTGTAATTCAAGAAAACTTTCTTGAAATAAAGACATGAATCGACACCCTGAAAAGGCCTACAGTATACATGGTAAAAACAACCCCAAATAATCAATTCTGAGTGATATCTTTGAACAAAACTGTTAGTCTTTAAAGACACACTAGACTGGTAGAAAACATTTGCTAAGCTTATGTAATCTGATAAAGAACTTGCATTTAAAATTTGTAAAGAACTTTTAAAACCAGACAAGAAAAAAACCACAATTTTTAAAAAATGAACAGATATTCTCACCAAAGAGAATATATGGATGACAAACTTATCTTCTCTACAATCTATCTTAATGAAAAGATGCTTAATATCATTAGTCAGAAGGAAAATATAGATAAAAACCACGAGATACCACCACACACCTTTTAGAATGGTCAATTTAAAAAGATCAACTATAGCCAAGTGTTGGTGAGATGAAGGAATGATTGATACTCATCTATACTTCTAGTAGGAATGTAAAATGGTAGAACCACTTTAGAAAACAGCATGTCAGTTTCTGACAAAGTAAAAGAATACATTTAACAAAAGACCCAGCAATTCTAGCTTTTAGTATTTACTCAAGAGAAACAGAAATGTATGTCCATACAAAGGCCTTTATGTAGATGTTCATAATAGCTGTATTCATAAGAGCCTAAAACACAAAACAACTTCAAGGACCATCTACTGGTGAACAGATCAGCAAATTGTATACTCACAAAATGGAAAATTATACAGCCATAAAAAGGAAAAAACTGGTTAGGAAGAAGACAGTGGCAGAGTAGATGGACCGTAGGCTCGCCTAGTCCCACAAATACAACTAGGTAACTATCAAATCATCCTACATACACCAGAAATTGACCTGAAGACTGACAGAACAAACTCCACAACTAAAGGGAGAAAAGAGGCTACACTGAAGAAGGCATAAAGCATGGAGACGTGGTTTAGAGGAGCAAAGGGTTGAAGCTGCTGTGAAAAGGAGGGAGAGAGGTCACAGCAAAGTGAGAATAAGAGTGAGAGAAAGAGAGAGAGAGAGAGAGGAGCACCCAGGAGAATGCATAAGGAAAACATTTCCCTAAAGCCACTGACTTAGGAAATGAGAGGGGCTGAGTTTTATGACTTCTTGAAACAAGCAGGGCTTAAAGCCTGGAATTTTAAAGGTCAGCAGGCTTGGCTGGGATAGAGCCTAGAAGGTACTGCAGTACTCCTGGAGAGAAGGCAGACAAACAATTTGGGGGCAGATACCATGGAAACAGCAATCTGAAGAGTGCCTGAGGGACACAGTGGGAGATTATTTGCTCTTCTGAAGCATATCCCTGAGAGGCAATGTTCATGGGCATACTCCCTCCCAGAAAGGAGCTGGCTGGTGCTACAACTCAGTATAAACAAAGAGCCACCTACAGGTAATACTGGCTGACTAACTTGCTTTCACCCCAGCCCAACCCCTCTGAGCTCTAGTAGAACTGCTCTTCTCAGTCACACTTCCCTCAGTCCCAGCTTGGTGAGCCCCTCCTCAAGAACACCCGCACTAAGTAGCCTGACCAGAGAGTTTTGCAGGGCCTCAGTTCCAGTGTAGGTGGTGACAGGTCTCATTTTACAAGCAGATCAGAGTAAACCTAGTTAAAACTCACCACATTCAGGCTAGGGATGAAACAATGTCCACAGCAAGCAAGGAAAGTCTCTGCAGATGACTGGCATGAAGGATAGAGCAGCCAGAACACAACAGAACACACACAGTACACACTGATGACATTCCCTGAAGTGACAGGCCCTGGACACTACATGACCTCTTCATCATAAGGCCATTACTTCCAGGAGCAGGACACATAACTGGCTTTTCTAACCCTCATAAGGTGGCAGCAATTTAGACAAAATGTGAAGACAGGAATTTATCCTAAATGAAAGAACAAGACAGAGCAAGAAATAACAGCCAGAGATCTAAGTGAAACAGATACATGTAACATGCCTTATGGAGAATTTAAAGCAACAATCATAGGACGACACGCTGGGTTTGAGAAAAGAACAGAAGACATCAATAAGACCCTTACCACAAACATAAAAGAGTTTAAAAAGAAAGATGAAGAGCGTAATAAACGAGATTAGAAACACATTTGATGCAGTGAACAGCAGGCTGGAAGAGTTGAGGAATGAATTGATGACCTAGAAGAAACAGTAACAGAAAGCAATGAAGCTGAACAAAAGAGAGAAAAAATTATGCAACAAGAATAGACTCAGGGAATTCAGTTACTCTACTAAATTAAATATAATATAATAACATTCATATTAAAGGCATCTAGAAGAAGAAAGAGAAAAGGGGGCAGAAAATTTATTTTAAGAAATAATGGCTAAAAATTTCCCTAATCTGGGGAAGGGAACAGACTTACAAATCCAAGAGGCAAAGAGAACTCCCATCAAAATCAACAAAAGCAGGCCAAAACCAAGACATACCATAATTAAAATGGCAAAATATAGTGATAAAAAAGAATGTTAAAAGCAACAAAAGAAGTCATTAACTTACAAGGGAAAACCTATAAGGCTAGGGTTTTCTTTTCAAAGAGATTTTTCAACAGAAATCTTGGCAGGCCAGAAGGGAGTGGCACAATACAGTCAAAACGCTGACTAGGAAAAATCTGCAGCCAAGAATATTCTATCCAGCAAGGCTACCATTTGGAATAGAAGGAGAGATAAAGAGTTTCCCAGAAAAAAGCTAAAAGAGTTTGTGATGAGTAAACCAGCCCTGCAAGAAATATTAAAGGGGACTCTTCGAGTGGAAAGGAGAAAATAAAAGTGATAGTATAAATGCAGGAAACACAAAGCAGTAAAAATGAGCATTTCTGTAAAATTCAGTCAAGGACTCACACACAAAAAAGGATATAAAATGTAATAACATATACTCAAAATGTGTAGAGAAAAGAATCAGTGCCAATCTGAACAGCCATCAACTTAATACAGACTGCTATTTACAAAAGAGGTAATATACAAACCTAATGGTGACCAATATCAAAACCCCCTAATTAACACATGAAGAATAAAAAGAAAGAAATCCAAATACATCACGAAAGAAAATCAGTAAAAGATGAGAGAAAGACAAGAAAGGATCAAAGAAAAATCTTCCAAAACAAGTAATAAAATGGCAATAAATACGTATTGATAATAACTCTGAATATAAATGGACTAAATGCTCTAATCAAAAGGCATAGGGTGTCAGAATGGATAAGAAAACAAGACTCATCTATATGCTGCCTACAAGAGAGTCATTTTAGACCTAAAGACACCTTCAGATTGAAAGTGAGGAGATGGAGAAATACTGATCATGCAAATGGATGTCAAAAGAAAGCTGGAGTAGCAATACCTCTATTGGACAAACTAGATTTTTAAAACAAAGACTGTAACAAGAGACAAAGAAGGGCACTGTATAATAATAAAGGGAACAATCCAACCAGATATACCAACTGTAAATATTTATGCACTGAAAATGGTAGCACCCAAATATATAACACAATTAGTAACAAACATAAAGGAACTATTAATAATACAATAATAGTAGGGGACTTTACCACCCCACTTACATCAATGGACAGATCATCTAAACAGAAAAATCAACAAGGAAACAGTGGTTTTGAAAGACACGCTGGACCAGTTGGGCTAAAACAGCAGAATACACATTCTTTTCAAGAGCACGTGGAATATTCTCTAGAATAAATCATAACCTATTAGGTAACAAAACAGGTCTCAACAAGTACAAAAAGACTGAAATCATACCATGCCCCTTTACTGACCCCCACGTTATGAAACTAGAAGTCAACCACAAGAAAAGTCTGGTAAGACCACAAATACAAGGACGTGAAACAACATGTGACACAAGGAACAGGTGAACCAGGAAATCAAAAGAAGAAACTAAAAAAAATACATGGACACAAATGAAAATGAAAACACAATGGTATAAGCTTTGGGATGCAGCAGAAGTGGTTCTAAGAGGGAAGTACACAGTAGTACATAGTAGGCCCACCTCAAAAAGCAAGAAGAATCTCAAACAATCTTAACACCTAAATGAGCTAGGAAAAGGACAACAAACAAATCCCAAAACAGTAATAGGAAGGAAATAATAAAGATTGGAGGAGAAATGAATGATATAGAAACTAAAAATGCAATAGATCAATGAAACCAGGAGCTGGTTCTTTGAAAAAATTAACAAAATTGATAAACCCCTAGCCAGTCTTATCAAAAACAAAAGAGAAAGGACCCAATTAAACAAAATCACAAATGAGAGCAAAGAAATAATAACCAACACCACAGAAACACAAACAATTATAGAAGAATGTTATGAAAAACTATATGCCAACTAATGTACAACCCAGAAAAAATGGATAAATTCCTAGGAATACATAAATTACCAAAACTGATATAGGAAGAAATAGAAAACTCGAATAGACCAATAACCAGCAAAGAAACTTAATAACTAAAAAAAAAAACTCACAACAAACAAAAATTCAGGACCAGATGTCCTCTCAGGCAAATTCTAAAGAAGAGTTAATAGCTACTTAAAACATTTAAAGGAGAGTTAATACCTATTCTTCTCAAACTATTCCAAAAAATAGAAAAGAAAGTAAAACTTCCAAATTCACTGTATGAGGCAAGCATTACCCTGATGCCAAAACCAGATAGACATCACAAAAAAAGAGAACTACAGGCCAATATTCCTGAGGAACACAGATGTAAAATTTCTCAGTGAAATACTAGCAAACCAAATCCAACAATACATTAAAGAAAAATCATTCACAGTGATCAAATAGATTTATTCCCAGGTTGCTGGTTCAAAATTCACAAGTCAATCAATGTGATACATCACATTAACAAAAGAAAGGATAAGAACCATATGATCCTTTCAACAGATACAGAAAAAGCCTTTGACAAAGTACAACAATCATTCATGATAAAAACTCCCAACAAAGGAGGTTTAGAGGAAACATACCTCAACATAAAAAAGGCCATATAAGAAAAGCCCATAGTTAATATCATCCTACATGGAGAAAAACTGGCAGCTTTTCCTCTAGGTCAGGAACAAAATGAGGATGTCCACTCTCACCTTTTTTATTCAACATAGTACTAGAGGTTCTAGCTTTAGCAATCAGATAACAAAAAGGAATAAAAGGCATCCAAATTGGCAAGGAACAAGTAAAACTGTCATTATTTGCAGATGACATGACACTATATATAGAAAACCCTAAAGATTCAACCCAAAACTGCTAGAACTGATAAACAAATTCAGTAAAGTTGCAGTATATAAAATAAATGTACAGAAATCTGTTGCATTTCTAAACACCAATAATGAAGCAGCAGAAAGAGAAATTAAGGAATAAACCGCACCAAAACCAGTAAGATATCTAGAAATAAATCTAATGAAAGAGGTGAAAGACCTGTACTCTGAAAACTGTAAAATACTGATGGAAGAAACTGTAGATGACACAATGGAAAGCTATTCCATGCTCATGGATGGGGAAAAACAGGTTTTTTTTTTTTTTTTAATGTTTTTATTTATTTATTTATTTGACAGAGATAGCAGGGGGAGCCGCAGTTAGAGGGAGAGGGAGAAGCAGACTCCCTACTGAGTAAGGAGCCCAATGCAGGGCTCAATCCCAAAACCCTGGGCAGACGCCTAAGTGACTAAGTCACCGAGGCACCCCTATAAAATATTGTTAAAAATCTCTACTACCCAAAGAAATGGACAGATTTAATGCAATCCCTATTAAAATACCAACAGCATTCTTCACAGAGCTAGAACAAACAATCCTACAGTTTGTATGGAACCATGAAAGATCCTAAATAGCCAATGCAATCTTGGAAAAAAAAAAAAAGCAAAGCTATAGACATCACAATTCTGGACTTTAAGTTATAGTACAAAGCTGTAATCAAAACACTATGGTGCTGATACAAAAACAAACATGTAGATCAATGCAACAGAATAGAAAACCCATAAATGAACCCATAATTCTCAACAAAGCAGGCAAGAATATCCAATGGGGGAAAAAACAGAGTCTTCAACAAATGGTGTTAGGAAAACTGGACAGCCACCTGCAAAAGAATGAAACTGGAACACTTTCTTACACCATACACAAGAATTAACTCAAAATTAATTAAGACTTAAATATAAGACCAGAAACCAAAAAATCCTAGAGGAGAGCGCAGGCAGTAACTTCTTGGACATCAGCCATAGCAACTTCTTTCTAGATGTGTCTCCTGAGGTACTGGAAACAAAACCAAACATTAACTACTGAGACTACATTAAATTAAAAAGCTTCTGGACAGTGAAGGAAACAAACAATAAAACTAAAAGGCAACCTATGGAATGGGAGAAGATATTTGCAAATGATGTATCTGATAAAGCGTTAATATCCAAAATACATAAAGAACTTTTAAAACTCAACACCTAAAAAAAAATACAATTAAAAAATGGGCAGAAGACATAAACAGACATTTCTCCAAGACATACAGACAGCCAACAGACACATGAAAAGATGCTCAACCTCACTCAGGGAAATGCAAATCAAAAACTACAATGAGGTATCACCTCACACCTGTCAGAATGGCTAACATTAACAACACAGAAACAACAGGTATTGGCAAGGATGTGGAGAAAAGGGAACCTTCTCGCACTGTGGGTGGGAATGCAGACTGGTGCCGCCATGATGGAAAACAGTATGAGGTTCCTCAGAATGTTAAAATTAGAATTACCCCACAACCCAGCAATTGCACGACTGAGTATTTATTTACCCAAAGAATACAAAAAATACTAAATCAAAGGGATACACACATTCTGATGTTTATAGCAGCATTATCTACGATAGCCAAATTATGAATACAGCTCAAGAGTCTACCGATTGATGAATGGAGAAAAAAGATATGGTATATACATACAATGGGATAGTACTCAGCCATAAAAAAGAATGAAATCTTGCCATTTACAATGGCACAGATGGAGCTAGAGAGTATTACCTAAGTGAACATAGTCAGAGAAAGACTAATACCATATGATTTCACTCATATGTGGAATTTAAGAAACAGAACAAACAAGCAAAGGGAATAAAAGAGAGAGAGGCAAACCAAGAAGTGATCTGTTAACTCTAGAGAACAAACTAATGGTTACCAGAGGTGAGGTGGGTGGGCAGGGATGGGGGAAATCAGGCGTGGGGATGAAAGCGTATACATGTTGTGATGAGCATGGGTTCATGGAAGTAGTGGGTCACTATACCATACACCTGAAACTAATATTACACTGTATGTTAACTAACTGGAATTTCAATAAAAACTTCAAAAAAAGGAACAACCTATTGATATAAGCAACGGCACTGATAAATATCAAAAGCATTATTTTAAGTGAAAGAAGCTCCCAAAACTACAAAGCTTATGATTTTATTTAAAGGACATTCTGGAAAAGGCAAAATTTCAGTGTTAGAAAGCAAATTGGGAACTGGCAGTGGATGGGGTTTGAGACTAACCACAAAACTGCAAGTGTCATGGAAGTGTTCCATATCTGGATTGCAGGAGAGGTCACAAGACTATACATTTGTCAAAGTCTTCTCTTGAAATGGATGAACTACATTTTGCATAAATTATACCTCAAGGAAACTAAAATTTATAAACTTTACTTGAAAATATTCCTAAATGAAAAAGGTAGTAAAATGTGATTTAAAAATCTGTCATGTAAATTATTTTGTGTCTCCCTGAAAATGTTTTTATTAAGATATATTAACTGAATTAGGAAAGTTATATGATCAATCAATCATAGCAAAATAGGTAGTGAATTCAGGATTTCAGATCCTAGGCCTTACCAATTTCTCCAGCTCTGGTACTTGGGCTTGCGGCCAACACTTGATACAAGCATGGAAGAAAACCTCCACATATCTTTCAGGCATTTCAAATTCATTAAGTCCAAAGGAGAATTAATATCTGTACTCCCCCATCCCTCACCATAACCCTGTCCTACCCCCTCATCTCCCAAGAAACTGGTTTCTCCTGATTGCTTACTGAATATATAAACCACTATACAGCCAGTTAAGCAAGTCAGAAATCTAGGAATCTTTGATGGTTCCCATTTGTCTTATCCTTCACATCCAACTACACAGTAAGTCCAAGTTTAAGGCCAATTTGCTTCCTAAAATATCTTTCAAATCCTTTCACGTCTTATTATGCCTAGAGTCACTGCCCTAATTCAAGTCACCTTTAATCTTCCTATTCTTTTAAGATTTCATCTATCTGAGAGAGAGAGAGAGAAAGAAAGAACAGGGGGAGGGGCACAGGGAGAGGGAGAAGCAGTCTCCCCACCGAGCAGGGAGACCAATGTGGGGCTCAATCCTGGGACTCTAGGATCATAACCTGAGCCAAAGGCAGACGCTTAACCCACTGAGCCACCCAGGCACCCTTACCTTGTACTTAGATAAGTACAAAAATTTGCTAACAGATCTTCTTGCCTTTAAAGTTGTCTTATTTCAACCCATTTTCATACAATAGTCAGAGGGAATTTTCCTAAACTATAAATTGTGATATTCCTTTGCCTAAAATGTTTTAGTGGCTATCTACTGCTCCAGCGTAAAATCCAAACTTCTCACCATAGGTTACAAAACTCCATCTTCAGCTACCTCTTCAGATTTGTTTCTTACTATAGGCTTCCGTACACTTGGGATGCGGTCATACTGATTTTCCCCCCCAATTCCTTGAGCCTACCATGCTCTGTCTTGTTTCCAGGTCTTTTTACATATTTTGTCCTCCTTCCAAGAATATTTTTCCCTAACCTTAACCTAACTTCTATTCATCCTTTGAGACTCACATGGACATCATTTCCTATAAGAAACCTTCTTTAACAAACCTCCCATGAGATTCTCTCGTAGGGGTGAGCGCGGCATCCTGCACTTCTCAAATGGCATCACTGCATTGTGCATAATTACTGATCTCAAAGTCTACATCCTCTACATTCTCCACCAACACAGGCTTTAGAGCTTGTAAGGCAATGGTACACCCCAGGCAGTACAGACCATGTGATATACTAGGTACTCAACTATTTGTCAAGCAAACGAGATTGTACTATAGCCTCATTGTCAATCCTCGTAACATAATTCAGATGTCAGCACAATTCCACATGGTCTTCAGTGCTACCAGAGCCCTTACAAAAATGAAAATGAGTTAGAATTTTTTGTTGCTCTACACACTCTTTCTGTAACCCTGCTCATGATTTTCTCTTTCTCATTTTCTACATGCTAGATAGCAAGTACCCTTATGTTCTCTAAAGTTTCTTAAACCAACTAGGTCGGACTTCCACTTCTAAGTCTCTTCTCCCTTCTTTCTGTGCAATTAAAATTACCACTTCTGATGTCAGATATTCAAATAAACCAATTAAAAGTATAATATAATTGGGAATCTTTTCCTTCTCACAGGCATTTTTTAAACAGTTTATTACATTATTCAACTTATAAATGTACGATCATTAGAGAAATTTGCCCCATTTCACAGTTAATCACTAACAATATTTAGGTGTATTTCCTTCTGGTCTTTCTTCTCTAAATACCTCGTATATATAACATTTGTGTGCGTCTTATACATTGTGAGGCTCTGGCTTCACTAAACACTGTAATGTAAACTCTGTTCATGTTATCAAAGATTTTTAAAAAACATTATAATCCCATTTAATTGGAACGATATGTTATATAATATATATATTATATCATTATTCCCTTGGGAGCATTTGCACGGAGAACCTGGCTCACTCAAATCCATCTTTAATTAAATATGCATAACATCACTTTTTTAGCAGGAAGCTTCCTTGTTCCATTTAGACTCCAGTGACTTCCACAATCATCACCACTACAAGTCCGTCAGAGCCTTCTTCCATATTCAGTATGTCAACTACTATAATTTATGAAACCAAACATGCTACATATATCTAATACTGCTTTAACTTTTTGATAAGGATGTGGTAGAAAGAGACAGACACAGGGGAAGATGGGAGGGAGGATGGGAGGGGGGGATGGGAGGGGGGAGTGGGAGGGAAGGAAGGGAGATAAAGAATTAGGAAATATGGGGGGCAGAACAAAATTAAACATGCTAAAAATTGTACCTGCATACACATCCTTCTTTCTATTAAAAAGAATTTATCACCCTGTTTCCTCTAAAAATACCTTAAAACCATATTATCTCTTACCAGTGCCAATACATTTAGAAATTCTCTTGTGTCAAAATGTAGCAGAGTCCGAACATAGGGGTAAATTTCTTCCTCGGGGGACGCTTCTGCTGAATGCAAGCGAATCAGAAATTCAAAAACCTGCAAGTTGAAAGAAATGTTGATTATTTTCTCTCCTTACAAAGTATCTTGCTGAAGCAAGGATTCCCATTTGGACAAAATAAAGGCAGGTCAAATTTGGCCTAAATTGCTACCACTTAATAACTTTTCTAACCTGTCTCAGCTCTAATTCCTGGCGGCCGTGATGAGGGGAGAGGCTCTCTGCTACCACTGCAGACAGCTCCTGACTCACATGTAACCCTCAATTACAGTTCCTCTTTCTTGCATTTAACAAGAAGTGATCATAAAAATGCTGTGGAAATAGCACCAACCTGGTTTTTAACCAAGGGAACAAGATCTTCAGGGATATCACCAAGGGGATAGGCTCGGCCCGCAAGACAACAGCTAGGAGAAAAGAAAGAGAACAGAGTTGGTGACTTGTAGTGGGCTGACTCCAGGTAGCACACTGCTTCTCAAACCCAACACAGTCATTTGATTTTTAAGCAGGCTCAGCTTTTGTCAGGCCCGTTCAGAAACTGGAGCCAACAGGGATGGTGGTGAAAGAACACATCCCGTGACAGAGTAAGCACTTTCATTTCTCCTCATTTTTCCTAAGAAAAACCCAGGCTGCAGAAGTGGACAGAAAGGAATGAGAACATCTGAAGGTCTCACACCCAGCACCAGAAAAAGCCTAATGGCACCACTGTGCTATGATTTACCGGCAAAAAGCCTAATGTTCTCAGGGACTTTGAGCCAGTGGCTCTAAGAACAGTGATCAAAGCCAGGGAATGAGCTAGGCTAACCAGTGTGTGGAAAATGTCCTCAATAGGACAAGTCTTCAGGGAGAGGAGGACCTAATGAGAATTAACTGCTCAGTTTTACTTCTAAATCAGACCTTCCTTATAGCTAATGCTTTATGGGTTATGCCTTGTGGGCTGAACTATAAAGATGTCTTCTGAGTATGTCCTCACTGGCAGAGGTGGGGGGTTGAGACTGATCTTTTTTTTTTTTTTAAGATTTTATTTATTTATTTATTTGACAGAGAGAGATCACAAGTAGGCAGAGAGGCAGGCAGAGAGAGAGAGGAGGAAGCAGGCTCCCTGCTGATCGAGAGCCCGATGTGGGACTCGATCCCAGCACCCTGAGATCATGACCTGAGCTGAAGGCAGCGGCTTAACCCACTGAGCCACCCAGGCGCTCCGGTTGAGACTGATCTTAAACGTCTTGAACTAGTCATCAATTCTGAACGTTGGATTAGGGACAGCATCTTCTAAGAAGTGTAAAGTACAGATAATAGAGTACCAGGCAGGTGCTGTACTGTTTTCAAGAATCAATGTAACAAGTGTGAAACAGGTCTCAAAGCTAACTCTGAAACTAGATAGGAGCTACAATAACACTCTGGCAGGTTCTGCCATCTTCCTGCCTGCTAGTCTAGCAGCCAGTCATCTGTCTTAAAGTTCTAGCAGGACACAATTCTGAGCCTGCACAGTCTCCTGTTTGGAGAGTAAGGAGATAAACAGTTCACAGCTTAACCTCTGTCACTAACTTTCTCAAGATCTAAACATATCTCTTGCCCTTTTATATAAAACAGAGACAACACATATCGCAGAGCTGACAGTAGTAAATGTAAAATACTCCACCGCCAGTCTTTCTCAACCTCAGCCTTATTGATATTTTGATAGAGACAATTCTTCATTGTGTGGACTACCCTGTGCACAGGAGGACGCCAGCAACATCTCTGGCCACCACCCCCAAGATGCCAGCCGCATCCCTCCCCCAGCCCCAGCTGTGACAAACAAAAATGAATCTAAATATTGCAGAAACTCAGGGTAGGAGGGGGGGTTCACTGAGGGGGTACAAAATCACCCGCAGTTGAGAATCATACTGTACATGCGAACACGGAAACATGGAAAGCACTATACATAGAGGAGATGATGACACCTATAAGAATACGGTGCGGGGGGTTGGGGGAGGTGGTTATGGAAGAACACAAATAAGTTTTTTTAAACAGATCTCTTACCTAATATATACAAGAAGCTTGTTGCCCATAACAACTTGCTCATCTGAAATAGAAAAAGTATCTTCAGCAATTACCTCTGAAAACCTTTTCAGAAATACAATCTTAATGTGGAAAAAAAAAAAAAACTTGGCAATTAAGGTATCTCCCTAAATAATACACAATTTGAGATAAGACCACTTTAATTCTTGTTTTTAGAATTTCCGTTAGATTCTTTTCACAGATACAGAATCCATGAGTCAAACAAGGTTACAGTAGAAGGCATACATCTGAGGGTAGAGAACCATGCACTGTTGGCTTAACCAGTAGCTCGGGACCAGGGGAAGGTGTAGAACAGGCAATGAGTTGATGAGTTAAAGACCAATTAAGTAGTATTAAGGTATAACTATAATGTCTTCTCATTTGTAACATGGACTCTTACTACTTACTGTGCTCTAGGGCTGAGAAAGCAACTGTTCACAAGTATTTAGAGTAAGAGACTAAGATTACTTTTAGGCCAAGGGGTTAGGGGCAACGCAGAACAGAGCAGGAGACTCAAGAATGGATCAAGTGATCAGTAATTCTTATGGTGTGCAGATTATAGGAATCTGTAATTGGTAACAATGACGATAAGCTGAAGTTTTTATTTTTGATACATGAATAACAGGCATAATGCAAGCAAGTACACCTCTCTTAATCAGTAATCTTTTCTAAGTACTCCAAATCTATGCTGTTTGAAGCACTAATAAACTTGAATTGCTCAAAATTATACAAATAATTACATACTGCTTCAATTCCTTTTTGAAACTTTCAAAAAATTAATAAACTTCATTTTTTAGAGAAGTTTCACTAGGTTCAAAGCGAAATTGAGAGGAAGGTATAGAGATTTCCCATATGCCCTACCTCTACACCACACAATCTCTTCCTCTATCAACATCTGCTCTAGAGTGGTACATTTCCTATCATCAATGAATCTACAGTGACACATCATCACATGAAGTCCACAGTTTACATTAAGGTTTACTCTTAATGTCGTGCACTCTATGGATTTTGGTAAATGTATGCTGATGTACAAACACCGTGACTTTAGATGTACACAGACTCTAAAGTTCTCCGTGCTCAGCCTATTCATCCCTCCCTCTCCATCAAGCCCTAGCAAACACTGATTCTTTTATTGTCTCCATAGTTTTGCCTTTTCCACAATGTCATGTAATTGGAATCACAGAATATGCAGCCTTTTCAGCTGGGCTTCTTTCATTAGTGATATGCATTTATGTTTCCCCCACGTCTTTTCATACTTTGACACTTCATATCTTTTTAGTGCTGAATAATATTCCACAGTACAGATGTACCACAGTTTATCCATTCACCTACTAATGTACATCTTGGTTGCTTCCAAATTTGGGGAATTATGAAGAGAGATACTATGAACATCTGTGTGCAGGTTTTTGTGTGGACAGAAGTTCTTCAACTACTTTAGGTAAAAACAAAAGAGCATTAATTGCTGGATCACACAGTTTAGTTAGAAACTGCCCAACTGTCTCCCACAGTGGCTGTACCATTATGCATTCCCAACAGCAACTAACGAGAGTTCCTGCTGCTCTACATCACTGCTGGAATTTGGTGTTGTCAGTGTTACAGATTTTAGCCATTCCAACAGGCATGTAGTGGTATCTTGCTGTTTTAATTTTTACTGGCCTAATGATGTTGCACATCTTTTCATATGCTTACTTGACCTCTCTGTATCTTCTTTGGTGAGATCATTTGTCCATTTTAAAAATCCAGTTGCTCATCTTATTGCTGAGTTTCAAGACTTCTTTGTATACTTTGAGTAACAGTCTTCTGCAAATATTTTCTCCCAATCTGTGGATTATTTTCTTTCTCTTAATACTGTCTTTTATAGAGCACAAGTTTTTAATTTTAACAAAGTCCAGCTTATTATTTCTTTCATGGATGGTACCTTCTTTCCATTGAATGCTTCCTTATCAAAAAATTCATCACCATAACCACAGGCAATTGGGTTGTCTCATATGCTATCTTCTAGATGTTCCCCTAGTTTTGCATTCTATAATTAGGTCTAAAATCCACTTTGGACTCATTTTTGTAAAGGGTGTAAATTCTGTTTCTCATTTTTTTTTTGGGGGGTATGGATGTCCAGTTGTCCTAGCACTATTTGTTGGAAAGACTACCTTTGTCCAATGCATTGTCTTTGCTGCTTTGTCAAAGTTCACTTGACTATATTTGTGGGAGTCTATTTTGGGGCTCTCTATTCTGTTCTACTCACTTTTTTTTTTTTTTTTTTTTGCCAGTACCACCCTGTCTCAATTGTTGTAGCTTTTATACTAAGTCTTGGGTAGTGTCAGTCTGCCAGCTCTGTTGTTCTCTCAATATAGCTCTTCTGCGTCTTCTGTCTCTCCATATAAATTTTAGAATCAGTTTATCAATATCCAAAAAGTAACTTACCTGGGATTCTGATTGGGATTACATCTGAATCTGTATAACAAGTTGAGAGAAAAAAATGATATCTTGACAATACTGAGGTTTCCATTCCATGAACATGGAATATCCTTCCATTTATTTAGTTCTTTCATCTTTCATCAGTTTTGTAGTCTTCATCATATAGATTTTGTTCATATTTTGTTATATTTATTCATGTGTCATTCATTTTTTAGGGGGCTAATATAAATGGTAGTGTTTGTCATTTCAAATTCCACTTATTTATTGCAAGTATATAGTAAAGCAATTGCCTTTCATATATTAACCTTACACCCTGCAACTTCGCTAAAATTGCTTATTAGTTCCAGGAGTTTTTTGGTCAATTCTTTCAGATTTTCTATATAAATGATGTCACCTAGGAACAGTTTTGTTTTTTCCTTCACAAACTATATAACCTTCTTTTTCTTTTCTTGTCTTTTTGTATTACATAGGACTTCCAGTATGATGTTGAAAGCAACAGTAAGAAGGGGACATCCTTGCCTTGTCCCTGATTTTGTAGTAAAGCTTCAAATTTCTCACCATTAAGGAGGATGTTAGCTATAGTTTTTTTTAATAGATGTTCTTTATCAAGTTGAGAACATTTTCATCTATTCCTAAATTACTGAGAGCTTTTTTGTGAATGGGTGTTGGATTTTGTCAAATGCCTTTTCTGGATCTGTTATTATGATCATGAGATTTTTCTTCTCTTCCTTATTGATGGGATGGAATACATTAATTAATTTTCAAATACTGAAGGAGCCATGTATACCTGGGATAAGTCTTACTTGGCTGTAGTGAATAATTCTTGTTATACATTTTTGTATTCAACTTGCTAATATTTTATTGAGGATTTCTACATCTATGCTCATGAGAAACACTTGTCTTTTCTTTCCCTATAATATTTTTGTCTGCTTTTGATATTAGGGCATTAAGTGGGCTCACAGAATAAGTTATAAGTATTCCCTTAGCCCTACCTTTTAGAAGAGATTATAGAGAATTGGTGTAATTTCTTTCTTAAATGTTTGGTAGAATACCAGTGAAACTCATCTGGGCCTGGCACTTCTGTTCAAGGTTATTAATCATTAGACCCAATTTCCATAATTGATGTAGTTTTCCATAATTTCCGTAATAGATGTAAGTCTATTCAGATTGTCAATTTCTTCTTGTGTAAGCCTTGGCAAATTGTATCCTTCAAAGAATTAGTCTATTTCATGAGAGTTATCAAATTTGTGGATACCTAGGTATTCATAATGTTCCTTTCTTCTCCTTTTAATATCCATGGGATCTGTACTGATGTCTTTTCTTTCATTTCTAATATTAGTAATTTGTTTCTTTTCTCTTTGTTGGCATGACTAGAAGGTTAATCAGTTTTACTGATCTTTTCAAAGAAATAGATTTTCAAAAAAAGTCAACACTTTTTTCTATTGATTTCCTGTTTTTAATTTCATGGATTTATGATCCAATGTTTATTATCTTTTCCTTGCTCATTTTGGACTTAATTTGCTCTTCTTTTTCTAAATTCCTGAAGTAGAAGCCTTAGAGTATTGATTTTAAATCTTTCTACTTTTCTTATTTATGCATTCAATGTTATAAATTTCCTTCAGAGCTGCTTTTGCTGCATCTTACATATTATGAGTATTTTCATTTAATTAAAAAGAATCTTAAATTTCTTGAGATTTCTCCTTTGTTTCCTGTGTTACTTAGAAGTATATTGGTTAATCTCTATGTATCTTTTGAATTTTCCAGTGTTCCTTCCCTTGTTGTATAGTTTAATTCTACTGTGGTCTGAGAACAGGCATTGTATGATTTCTGTTCTTTTAAATTTCTTAAACTGTGTTTTATGGCCCTGAATGTGGTCTATCTTATTAGTAAATGTTTCACGTGATCTTGAAAACAATGCGTAATCTGTTATTGTTGGATGAAGTAGCTCACAGATGTTAATAATATCCAATTGAATGAAGGTTCTGCTGAGTTCACCTATGCCCTTACTAATTTCTGCCTGCTGGATCTGTCCATTCCTGATACAGGAGTGTTAAAATCTGCAACTGTAATAGCGGATTTATCTACTTCTCCTCACTATTCTATCAGTTTTTACCTCATGTATTTTGGCACGGTTATTAGGTGCATGCACATTATGGATTGTTATGTCTTCTTAGAGTATTAATCCCTTAATCATCATATAATACCCCCTTTATCCCTGTTAAATTTCTTTGTTCGAAGCTGGCTCTGTCTGAAATTCATATAGTTACTCCTGCTTTCTTTTGATTAGAGTTAACTGTGGTATATCTTTCTGTTTCTTTAATGTCTTTATATTTAAAATGGGTTTCTTATATACAAGTTTTAGTTGTCTTTTTTTGGATCCATGTTAATAATCTCTTTTAATTAGTATATTTATACTATGGATTAAGTGATTACTGATCTATATTTGGATTAATATCTACTATATTATTACTGTTTTCTATTTCTTGTCCATATTTTTTATTCCTATTTTTGTCCTCAACACTTTGCCTTTTGTGATTTTAACTGAACATTTTATCGTACTCTATTTTTCCCTTTTCCTAGTATATCAATTATGCATCCATTTTTTAGTTGTTGCTCTCAAGTTTGCAACACAGATTTACTACCAATCCAAATCTACTTCTAAATAACATTATAATGTTTCACCGGTAGCATAACTATCTTATACTAACAAAATACTCTTAATTCCTCCCTCCTGTACTTTGTGTTCGTGCAGTTATTTATCTCATTTATATATGAACATATACACACACAAAGTATATGTACACACACTATCAAATCCATTGTTGTTATTATTATCTTTAACTATTATTTGACAGATGAATTAAGAATAAGAAAAACAGAGGTTTTCTTACACCAAACTGTTTGAATCTTGTTTGTGGTGTGATCAGTATCTGCTGTGTTCAGAAGGATGCAGGAGAGTGGGTTCATGACCTCAGCAGCCTTAAGGGCAGAGCATACCCCTCCAATTAAACCTCAGGATTGTAGTCCAGGCCCCAGTGCTGCAGCATCCCTTGCTTCATGCTCAGAGGATGCCATTTGCAGCGGCTTATGGCAGGGCAGTTTGTCAAAGTGGGGGCACATCCCAAGAAAACCAGAGGGCATGTTTCTAGAAACTACTGTTGGAGCTGAGCTCTTGGTTTCTCTGCAGGATTCCAGAGTTCTGGCAGCACACTCATTCCTCTAAATGTTGGTTGTCATGCTATTATCTTTGAAAAGACTGAGCACCCCTGAGAAGGCCCCCTTTTTCCAGTAAAAAGCTTAGGTCCTAAGCAGTGGCTTGTTAAAGGGGGACCAGGTTGGGTTTTCTCTAGTACTCATAGTTTCCCTGCTTGTCAATCAAGTTCCCTCTTGAGGAAGATCATTTCCCTCACAAAGCCCAGATCTCTGCAGACCAACTTAGCAAGGGGCACTAACAGCCATCCATGCCCACTCCTCTGTCCCCAAAGCTCAGTGTTTTTTGCAAAGTGATAAAACTCCCCCCACGGGGGCACCTGGGTGGCTCAGTGGGTTAAAGCCTCTGCCTTCGGCTCAGGTCATGATCCCAGGGTCCTGGGATCGAGCCCCGCATCGGGCTCTTTGCTCAGCAGGGAGCCTGCTTCCTCCCCTCTCTCTCTGTCTGCCTCTCTGCCCACTTGTAATCTCTGTCTGTCAAATAAAATAAATAAAATCTTTAAAAAAAAAAAAACAAAACTCCCCCCACGGCCGCCCCCCCCACCATGTTTAGCAAACATCAGAGTAGGGGAAGAACCAAGTCCATTCCTGTCCTTATTTCCTCTGTGAATTGAATTTCCAAAACTGTTTCCTACATGCAACACAAAGCTTCCAGATCCATAAAACATCCCAAGGATTAGGGGAGAAAAAATATTTTTTTGTTTTGTTTTGTGTTTATTTTTTCTGGACTTCAAATTTTGCTATACCGTAGAAGCCCAGAAGGCCATGTGTTCTAATCTGCCTGCCTGATTCCACGCTGGTGTCATTTCTATGTTCTTGGCATTGGAACTGCTCTCCTTTACAGTCCTGTTCAAGTTAGAGTCACGTAAACTCTCTGGCTAGGAGCAGCACACATGTTGCTGGTGAGTAAGACTGTGGATCTGGATGCCAAGCCACAGGCCTGATGAAATCAGCTGCTGTGTTTCAATAATCATTACTGACAATGATAGCATTCTGAAAAGCTGCAATTCTTACAGTACATTTTACATTCTTTGGGGAAAAAAGAGTAAGAAAAATAAATGTTTTTGTTTTATCTTCACTTATGAATTCTCTGATCCTCCTTTCTGGACCTGAGTTTTTTTGTTTTTGTTTTTTTTTTAAGATTTATTTATTTATTTGACAGAGAGAGAGAGAGAGAGAGAGATCACAAGTAGGCAGAGAGGCAGGCAGAGAGAGAGGAAGGGAAGCAGGCTCCCTGCTGAGCAGAGAGCCCGATGTGGGACTCGATCCCAGGGGCCTGAGATCATGACCTGAGCCGAAGGCAGCGGCCTTAACCCACTGAGCCACCCAGGCGCCCCTCTGGATCTGAGTTTCCTACCTATATTATTTTCTTTCTCTCTAAAGAACTTCTTTTAATATTTCTTGTAAGAGTTCTCCTGGCATCAAATTCCCTCCATTTTGGTTTGTCTGAGAAAGTCTATTTGTCTTTCACTTTTGAAGGACAATTTTACAGGGTACAAAAGTCTATGTTGAGGGGTTTTTTTTTCTCTCAACACTTTAAATATTTGTTCCCAACACTTATTAAATATTTACTCCACTCTCTTCTTCCTTGCATGGTTTCTAAGAAGTTGAATGTAATTCTCATTTTTGCTCCTTTACAAGTAAAGTTCTTTTTTTTCCTCTGATCTCTTTCAGAATTTTTAGCTTTTCTTTTCTGCAGTGTAAATATGATATGCGTAAGTGTGGTGTGAGGTTGGTTTTTTTGTTGTTGTTGTTTTGTTTTGCTGTTTGGTCTGCTTAGTGTTCTCTTCTTGGGTCTGTGGTTTGGTGTCTGACATTAATTTGGAGAAATCCTCAGTTATTATTGCTTCAAATACTGCTTCTGTTCCTTTCTTCCTTTTCCTCTTTGATATTCCCATGACGTGTGCATTATACCTTTTGTAGTTGTCCCACAGTTCCCACAGAACACTTGGATGTTCTGTACTATTTTTAGTTGTCTTCTCTTGGCTTTTTAGTGTTTGAACTTTGTTATGTCGTCAAGCTCAGAGGTTATTTCCTTGGCTATGCCCAGTCTATTAATGAGCCCATCAAAGGTATTCTTCATTTCTGTGAGTTTTATGACATTTTAATGTTATCTGTCCTATTGCCCTTTCCATAGCTCTGAAAACCAACAGCCTTGTACAAACCAGTAACCTAGTGGTGACTTGAGGGAACAAAAGGGTTTGGAACTCCCTCAAAGCCTCAATCTCAGAGGACTGTAAATATGTGACCTATTTGGCAGCTCACTTAAAAGCTCCATTCTCAAGGCTTGTCTTTTTTTGTCCTGACTCAGAGCTTACTCAACACAAACAACACGATCTGGAACCCACCTCCTCCCCAGGATATCTCTCAGAAATAATCAGTGCAACTGTTTAACTTTACAGGTGCCAGAGGTGGTATTATCAGAATGAACTAATAAATTCAACAAAAAAACTTAAAAGGAAAAACTGGATAATGGAAGTCTGCAGGGGGCTTTAAAAAGCTCCAACATTATTTCTAGAAGTCCAGAAGGACATGTGTATAGTCAGGGCTGTACACATATCCAAGAAAGACCTGGGAAAGCCCTAAGCTACTCACAGCAGACTTTGAGGCTCTGCACAAGCAAAATAAAAGTTAAGGCAGAATTGTAAGCTGCCTGCTGAAGCACTGAAAGTTCCAAAATAAAATGAAGCAAACTTATAAAATAAGACATAAATAATTCAGCAGTAATACTTGGAGACTTCATTAATCCACTTTCATTAATGGATAGAACAACAGCAGAAGATAAACAGTAAACAGTAACCTTAAACAAAACTCAAAGTCAACTACAGATGTCTACAGAACATTCTACTCAACAACAAAACATATTCAACATATTATTTTCAAGTGCATAAGAACATTCTCCAGAACAGACCCTATGTTAGGCTACAAAATAAGTCTTGGGGTGCCTGAGTGGCTTAACTAAGCATCCAGCTCTTGACTGCAGCTCAGATCAAGATCTCAAGGTTCTGAAATAAAGCCCCAAGTCCAGCTCTGTTCTCAGTATGGAGTCTGCTTGAGATTCTTTCTCTCCCTCTTCCCCTACCCCTGGCTCTCTCTTTTCTCTCAAAAAGGCAGAAATCATACAAAGTATGTTCTCTGGCCACAATGGAATAAAATCAGAAATCAATATCAGAGGGAAATGTGAGAAAATCACAGATATGTTGCAATTAAATAACATACTTCTAAAAAAAGCCCAGTGTCACAAGGAAAATTAACAGTTACTTTGAGATGAACAAGAATAAAGACACAAAGTACCAAAACTTGTGGGATGCAGCTAATGCATTAGTTAGAAGAATATTTGTACATATAAACACTTATTTTTAAAAAGAAAAATTATTTCAAATCAATAACCTAAAATTCTACTTCAAAAAGCTAAAAGAAAGCGGGGACGGGGGCACCTGGGTGGCTCAGTCAGTTAAGCATTTGCTTTCAGCTCAGGTCATGATCCCAGACTCCTAGGATCAAGTCCCACATTAAGCTCCCTGCTCAGGAGGGAGTTTGCTTCCCCCTCTACTCTTTCCCCTGCTTGTGCTCTTTCTCTCTCATGCTCTCTCTCAAATAAATAAAAATATTTTTTTAAAAGGGGGGTTGCAAATCAAACCCAACTAGTAAGATGGAAGAAGTAAATATTAAAGATTAAAGTTAAACAAAAAATGAAAGGAAATTTTTTTAAAAATCAAAGAAATAAAAAATTGTTTCTCTGAAAAGACCAACAAAATTGACAAACCTTTAGCTAGACAGACCAAGAAACAAGATGACTCAAATTACTCAAATCAGTAATAAAAGAAATCACTACTGACCTTATAAAAATAAAAGAATACAAAAGAATACCATAGGCACTATATGCCAAAAAATTAAATAACATAGATGAAATGGACAAATTCCCATAGAAATACCAAAACTGACTCAAAATGAAATATTGGGAACAGACTATAATAAGCAAAAAGACTGAACTTAAAAACTTCCAACTAAGAATATCCTAGGCTCACATGGCTTCATTAATGAATTCCACCAAACATTTTAAGATTTATTTATTTATTTAGAGAAAACAAGCACATGAGTGTGGGGGAGAAGGGCAGAGGGAGAGAGAAACCCAAGCAGTCTCTGTGCTGAGTAAGGAGCCCAACCCAGGGCTCAATCCCATGACCCTGAAATCATGACTTGAACTGAAAGCAAGAGTTAGATACTTGCCCAACTGTGCCGCCCAGATGCCCCTTTTTAAAAGATTTATTTTATTTTTGGAGGGAGGGGGAGAGAGAGCATGAGTTGGGGAGGGGGGTAAGAGAAGAGCAAGAGAGACTCTCTAGCCATCCCCACTGAACATGGAGCCCAACCTGGGGCTCAATTTCATAACCCTGATATCATGACCTGAGCCAAAACCAAGAGTCAGATGCTCAACCGAAATGAGCCACCCAGACACCCCTGAATTCTTCCAAACATTTAAAAAAGAATACCAATCCTTCATAAACTCTTCCAAAGATCAGAAGAGAGAACACTTCCCAAACCATTCCATGATGCCGTTATACCAAGTTTCAAGTATACATCATACTAGGACCAGAAAAAGACATGGAAAGAATATAAAACTAAAGGATATCCTTTATAAATACAGACATAAAAATCTTCAAAAAATAAAAAAAATAAAAAATAACAGCAAACTGAATCCAATAGCATCTACAAAAGAAGTATACACCATCGGGTATATCTAAATACCAAGGGGTATTTAGCCTAATATAAGATTGGCTTAATATAAAAAATCAACCAAATCTTATAGACCATATAAAATAAAGGACAAAACCCACAAGATTATCTTAATACATGCTTTTTTTTGCATTTGATAAAATCCAATTCTTTCATATTAAAACCACTCATCCAACTAGGAAAAGAATGAAACTCTTCAAACTGAAAAGGCCATCTACAAAAAACTCACAGTATATAGCATATATAATAATGAAAAACTGAGGGGCGCCTGGGTGGCTCAGTGGGTTAAAGCCTCTGCCTTCAGCTCAGGTCATGATCCTGGGTCCTGGGATCAAGCCCCACATCGGGCTCTCTGCTCCGTGGGGAGCCTGCTTCCTCCTCTATCTCTGCCTGCCTCTCTGCCTACTTGTGATCTCTGTCAAATAAATAAATAAAATCTTTTTTAAAAAATAAAATTAAATTAAAATAATGAAAAACTGAATGCTTTCTCTCTTATATCACGAAAAAGATTAAAATGTCCACTCTTGCCACTTTATTCAATAATATATTGGAGGTTCTAACCAAGCCAATTAAGAAGGAAAAAAGAAATAGAAAGCATTCAGATTAGAAAGGAAGAAGTAAAACCATCTCTGTTTACAAAAAACCATGATCTTATATATGCAGAAAATTCTAGAGAATTCATTTAAAAAGTTAGAATGAATTCAGCAAGAATGTAGGATACAAGGTCAATAAACAATAATCAATTTCATTTCTATACAATCACAAATAATATTCCAAAAATGAAATGAAAATACCAATTCCTCTTATAATAGCATCAAAATTAGTAAAATAGGAATAGATTCAACAAAAGAAGTATATGACTTACACACTGAAAAACTGTAAAACATCGTTGAAAAAAATTAAACAATACCTAAATAAATGGGAAGAGATCTTATGTTCATGGATTGGAGAACTTAATGATGTTAAGACAGCAATAATCGCCAAGTTGATCTATAGTGTCAAAGCATGCTTATAAAAATCCCAGCTGCCTTTTTGCAGAACTTGGGAAACCAAAGTGACTAGAAAAAAACCAAAATAAATGGAAAAACATATCACATTCATAGATCAGAAGACTCAACAGTGTTAAGATGGCAATCTCCCCTAAATTATTTTACAGGGTCAACTGCAATCTCAAACAAAATTCTGTTTTTTAAAAAGAAAGCAATGAGTTGACTTTAATGGCTATATGTAAAGACAAAGGACATAGACTAGTCATGACAATTTTGAGAAAGAAAAAGTTGGGAGATCTAAGTACCTGATTTCAAGACTTACTATAAAGTTACAACAGTCAGAACAGTAAATTCCTGGCATAAGTACAGACATACGTATAAATCATGGAAACATAACAAAGAGCACAGAAAGAGACTTATATTTTCAAGTGATTTTTGACAAAATTACATTTTTGCCTATTTTTTAAACAAAAAAGGTGCCAATTGAAACAAGGTATCTTTTCAAAAAATGGTAAAGAAACCGATAGCTTTATAAGGAAAAAAATTCCTTGAACGTTACCTTGCATCCCATAGGAAAATTAAGTTAACTCAAAATGGATTACAGACCTAAATATAAGTGCTGAAACTATTAAATTTATAGAAAAAAAAAACCAGAGGAGAAAATCTTTATGACACTGAATTGGACAAAGATTTCTTAAACACCAAAAGTCCAAAACTACAAAAGAAAAAATGAATAAAGTAAACTTAATGAAGATTAAAAACTGTTGTTCTACAAAAAACACGGTTAAGAAAAATGAAAAGCTAAGCAACAGACTGGGAGAAAAATTCTGCAAAACTAATCTTGAAAAAGAGCTCATTTCCAGACTACATAAAGAACTCAAAGGCTCTTTCACTTGGAATTTTTACAACCCACTAATATGAAGCCCAGGAATACCTCCTCCCTAATTCCAAAAAGAGTTAACTGATTAAAAATACATACATACAAGGTGGAGGGTGGGGGGTGCGGCACAAGAGCTCATGAAAAGATATTCAACATCACTAACCACTGTGGAAATAAAAATTAAAATCACGAGATAACCATTACACACCCACCAGAATGGCTAAAATTTTTCAGAGTTATAGACTGACAGTACCAAGTGCTTGCAAGGATATGGAACAACTGGAAGTCTCATATATTGCTGATAGAAATGCAAAATGTTACAGTCATTTTGAAAAACCAAGTAGCAGTACCTTAGAAAGCAAACCATGTATTTACAATATAGTCTCTCCATTCCACTCTTAGATACTTGGCCAAGAAAAATAAACACATATGTCCACACAGAAACATATTCATAGCTAAGGGTCAGTGATGGAGGATAAAGGCAATATAAAGCATACTATGGTTATTACCATAGTACCTGTTTTGTATCTCAACTTTATCAATGTGAATATCCAATTGTGATACTATGCTTTAGTTTTGCAAGATGTTATCACTGCGAGAAACTGGGTAAAGAGTATACATGATCTATTGTGCCATTTCTTACAACTGCATGCAACTCTATAATTTTCTCCTAAGTTTAATTAGAAACAAAACTTGTTCACACATGTAGCAACATTACTTAGAACAGCCCTAAGGGTGCCTGCGTGGCTCAGTGGGTTAAAGCCTCTGCTTTTGGCTCAGGTCATGGTCCCAGGGTCCTGCTCCCCACCCCCTCTGCCTGCCTCTCTGCCTACTTGTGATCTCTGTCTGTCAAATAAATAAATAAAATCATTAAAAAAAAAAAAAAAAGAACAGCTCTAAGTTGGAAGCAAGTCAAATGTCCATCCCCTGGGAAACTTCAGTGTGAAGGAACTTTAGCTCTTTTTATAGTTTGATTAAGGCGGTGGTTATATGATTATATAAGATTATTAAAATTCATAACTGTATACATTAAATTGGCCAATTTCATGAAATTTAAATATCTTAAAATATAAAAAGGAGGAAAAAAGACTTAGAAAATTAATACCTGTTAGCGTCCTTCCTGCATTCAAAGGAGGAGCAATGACTCTGAAAAGTTTCTGCATTAAAATTAAGAAGAAAACAATCACCATCATTTTCAAAAAAGAATTACATTTTCAAAAACATAATCAAGAATCTTATACTATTAATCACCTTTCTCTGACTGAATTAGGTATTTGCTATTGAGATTATGTATAAAAACTTGTAATGTGGCCATGAACTATTATCGAAGGATCACTGGGGAAACAACTGGTCTCATATTCCTCACTCAAAGAAACTATTTAATAAATACCAGTTAGATGAAGGTCTTTGTTAGGATTGTAATTTCTGATATAAAATATCCCTAGGTTATTCAAAATGCTTTATTTTAAAAAAATAGTAAGAAAGTGAAAGGACTAATAGCCTACCAAAATGGTAATGAAGATTACTTTAAAATGAAAACATCTGAACAACAGTAGACACAAAAGGAAACAATATTTAAACTAAAATACAATCTCTGGAAATGGTAAAATTGACAACAAAACTACATTGGCCTTCCTCAAAGGGAGTTCCCTGTTTGGGAGAGGACAGACCCTTAACACTGGGAAATGCAAATTATACTGTTTAGTAGCATCAAAGAGCCCCCAAAACCAATCCCTATTTTCTTTCCCAGGGAAACCCTAAGTCCCTCCCTGCTTCCCCACATTTTGTTAAACTTAAACTGGTAGCTTTAGTTCCGGCTATACAGTAAAGTACCCTTTACTAAGTGCTCCTAGTACTTGTGTGAATAAACTATCTTTTCTGCTGTCTTTGGTCGGTTAATTCTCAGCCCTCCCTCCACCTCTGGGATCTAAATTGCTAGAGGTAAAGTTTCCCCTCTGAACACAAGGCACTACTTTTATCTCAGAAGGAGCCAAAGCTAGAACTAAGGAAAGATTTCAGACTGTGGTCGTCATCTTAAATGTGATGACACTGTCATTCTAGAAAACCTAGAAAATATCCAAGAGGCAGGGCACCTTTTAATTTAGACCTCTTTAAGTACAAAAGTAACTAAACATGGACAAGTGATTTCCCTGTGGGCAAAAAATTATAAAAAAGGAATCACAGAGTGCCCGGATTAACCTCCCATTCCTAGCTAACCTATCCAAATCATTATTTAATAACAAATACCAAGCACTTTCAGAAAATCATCAAACTTGAAAACTTCTCTTAACACAAAACAAGTCACCCTTAAGAGCTCAGCAGTCCATCTGAGATGTATAGGTATAAATGCAAACCAGACTTTGAAGAATGAAACACACACACCAAACTAAAACTTTAAAAGCCCTATAACAAAAACCACGCGATCATTTTTATCACCATAGAATGTATTGAATCAGAATCTGTTTCTAAGGATTATTTTGAGACAAACTAGAAATTGTAGAGGCCACTTTTGGGCAACAGGCTTAAGCAATGGAAATCCGATCAAGGTCAAAGGGCCCACAGCTCCTACTGAGCAGAATGCAAACAGGTGGTGCACACAGTCTCATTAAGTGACCCTCCTTGAAACAGCCACCAGCCCTAACTGACCAATTACAAGGCACAGTTCCTAAGGTTACCAAAAAAGAGAAACTCCAAACATACCCATATAACTGTGGCCCCTCACCATTACATTGTTGCAGTCTCTCCTTTGCCTGCCACTCCCTTGCAGTGTATTTAATAAACTTTTATCTCTTTTGTTTTTTCTTAGGTGAAGTCTTTTGCCTCAGACGCCACACCACAGGCCCCCATCCAAGCAGAGTAACCCTACATTTTGTGGCTGCCCCCATCTGATCAGGAGACCCCCATAATTGAGATGCCTCATATTTGGTGGCCCATGTGGGGACCCTTTGTCCTCCCATGGATCTCCCCGGATTCTTTAGGAATTTCTCGGGACTTTCCCTCAGTGGACCATCTAATGGGTGCATCTCACAGAAATTGCATTAATTCTTCCTAAATTGTGGTTTAGCAGTGAGACAGAAAATATTTTTTATGTGCAGAGAGGTCCTGGGCCTCACTGAGGATGCAGCCGACCTCTCTTTCCAGGGAAGTACTGGACTTTGATGGGGAAGCAGCTGAGAGGTGGTAGTGTAAGTAATACTTACTAGACACACAATCAAAGTCAAAACCAGGGGAAAAGGGCTGTGGCACTCATTCTGGAAACTGACCAAGAGAAGAGAGGTGCAACCAAAACTGGAAGAGTACTGAATTAGAGTGATATTCACCTACCCAGTCAAGTGTATTTAAGAAAGCCTTGGCTTTGTAATATGGAAGACAGTTTTGATGGCCATTAAATATGCAAAACAAAAAAAAGTTGCTTGGATGCCTTCCGCAGATGAGCCAGGTTAGTCATTGTAACAAAACAATGGGCTGGCAAGGTACTATATAAATCCACAATCCATTATCTACAATTCTGTCCTCAATTTAAGGCAAATAACGAGATGGATATGGCATTTGGTTCTTTTTAAAATAAGCCCAAATGCTTTTTAGTGGTAAGGAGAATAAATTCTGATGCATGCTGTAAACACTGAACTGGGAAAAGCAACAAATCAGCAATTAACAAAGAATGATCTTTCACCGTTATCAGGACCTTCCTCCAGCACAATGTATCTACAAAGAGTATTTCTCAATAGTACATTTACCACAAACAATAAGTATATAAACTAAATTCCTTATACTTTTTGGAAAACATATAATATCAAAAATCTTAAAAAACAACAACAATAACAACTAAAGTCTAACAGGCAAGCATTACCTTTAATTCTATTTGTTCCCTGGGATTTAAATACCTACTTATGCAGATAAAAAAGAAAGCAATGGCAGAAGGTGTGAAATTAAAGGGTACTTAAAGTCCCAAGCTAAAATGGGTGCAGGTCTAATAATAAATCTACAAGAAATTAAGCAACTGGATGAAAATAGAAATCATTCAAAGGAAATGGATAACAGGAAAAAGCCATTAACAGACAGTATTAAACATGTGTCCAAATTTGGAAGTATCTTACCTCCATTGGACTAATAAATTCATTCATGCCTCTGTTGTAGACATAGATCATAGCATCATACAGACGATTTTCCCAACACATGAGAACTACCTGTAAAAAAGAAGAGTTGCTTATTCCATACAATTCGGTCTCACCAATTATTTTCCTTAGAGCTTTAACAGTGGAGAAAAACAAGTACTCTTCCCTAATTTTTCTTAGTCCTTCTCTGAAAAAAACTGAAGTACAGTTGACCCTTGAACAACATGGAGGTTAGGGGTGCTGATCCCGCCCAACTCCTGCACAGTCAAAAATCCATATATCACTTTTGACTCCTCCAAAACCCAACTACTAATAGCCTACAGCTGCCCAGCAGTCTTAATGATTAACAGTCGAGCAACATCTATTTCATACATTACATGTATTATATTCTGTTTTCTTACTATAAAGTAGGACAAAGAAAATGTTATTGAGAAAATCATAAGAAAGAGGAAATATATTCACACTACTGTGCTGTATTTATTGAAAGAAATCCACATATGAACAGACCTGTGTTGTTCAAAATCGTGTTGTTCAAGGCGGAACAGTACTCAAACACAATGCCAGGGTTAGAGTTGTTGGAGTTCAATATTACTTTTAATTATACAATTGCTACTTTTAAACATTCCCAATGTCTATTTTTTTTCTCTATCCACCCCTTTTCCATATTCATTTTATCCTTGGTCAATAGCTCTACAAATTATTTACTGAACATCTATATTCAGGCCCCCTGCTAGCATCAAACAAACCCAGACTTGGTCTATACCCTTACAGAATTACTGTTTATCTTGACACTAACCAAAAGAAGGGAGGGGCACAAAATGGTGTGAGCTCCAACTGGGGGAGATACTCAATTACACATTTAATTCATTTACAAATGCGATGTGTTACAAAGGAACCGGATTTGGTATAATGGAGTATTCAAGTCACCCCTGAGGAAGCAATATTTAAGCAAGGGCCAAAAGAATGCACTATATATAAGCCAAAAGCAGAGATGGAATCTAAGGACTATGCAGGCTGAAGCAGTAAAGATGAAAGTCTCAAGGCAGCAAGAAGCTTGAAGTGTTTAAAGCTGGAGAGAAATTAATTTCAGAAACTATTTAGAAGAGGAACAGTGACGATTTGCAGTGTACCCTATATCCCGCTCCTATGAAGGCTATATTATACTACAGCGTAGAGGGAAGAGGGCTGAAGCAGACGAGGAGAGGGTGGCAAAGGAGAATAAGGAGCAGCAAGAGAATTAAGAGGAAAAACAGAAGCAAAGGGTCATGGGAGTGTCTTTGTAGACTAAAGCATACTCTGGGCCCTCTTCTCTCGTCTCACTACCCTCTCTCAGCCAGAGCAGTGTTCATACATCTCTACTGATGACTAACATATTTACATCCCCTCTGACTCATACATCCAACCACTTATTTGATATCTTTACCTGAATGTGTAAATAAAATGGCAAAACAGAACTCCTGATTTTGTCTCTCAAACTTAGACTTACCCAGTCTTCCAATCTTCTTAGAGGAATCACTATCCACATTTATCTCACACCAAAAAACTAAGTATCATCCTTAAATTCCCAGAATAAAATGGGAAAAGCTATACCTTGCTCTGATAGGTCTAAATCTCTCTTTCAAGCAAGCTCCCAACCTGTTTGCCTTTTATCTGTAATGTTAACATTCAAGGCATTTATTTTTTATTTTTTGCATTAGTTGTTGCTTTTACCTGGAACAATCTTGTCCAAGATCTCTCTGCATTACTGATTTCTTCTTGTCATTTGGATTTCAGACTCAATGTTACCTCCTCAGGAAGATTTTCTGCAGTTAAGCAATCTAAGATAGTCTCACATTCTCTTTCTATATACTGCCTGACTTTTAACATCACTTTTTTTTTTAATACTTCTGCCTTATCTGTTTACTCTCAAACTTTTGGGCTAAAATGTAAGCCTCTGAGAGGGTAAGTTTTGTCCACTAGGGTCACTGAAGCCCCTTGGAACCTGACAATCAACGCTTCTTGAATTAACAAACAAATGCTACAGAAAGAATTAGTAAAATGTGAAAAATTAGATTTGATATAGTGGACATGGAGGGCATTGCTGACTCCACCGAAAGCAAGCCTGGAAAGTTATTGGGATGTGGAAAAATGGAAGTACAACCTAAACAATGCTTTCAAGACTTCTGGCTGTGACTGGAAAGCGTGACATCGGGCAGTAACCCACAGGGAAGAAAGCCTTCTATGGAGAGAAAGGAAACTGAAAAGAAGATTTTTTAAATTGTTTTAACAAAAAAAAAAAAAAAAAAAAAAAGATTACAGAATAGTTACATAATGTTGGGGGAAAGCTAAAAATATTGAGAAGACAAGAAATGAGAAATTTCTCTTATACTGGTGATGGGTGATAGGTAAATAAAACTAGATGGACAGCATGCTCTCAAATCACTGGAACTATTACTTGACATGAAAACTATGTCAAATTACCCATACAGCAGAAAGGAATACATAAAAGAGGATCCGCCTTTACTTTGCAAACTCACAGCCATTCATAAAGAGCTTCCAAGAAGAAAACAAGAACCATTTCTCCAAGCTGTTTACTTTATGTGAATTTGCACATTAAAACAACAACAACAACAACAACAACAACAACAAACTACTACTTTTGGTCTTCCTAAAATCTTTTAAGTCATCCATATTTTAGCTCAACAGGGCTTACTTATTAGCATCTTTGCACCTCTGAGCCTCTGGAGGAGGAGCATGCACATTACTAGGACTAATACGGAACTCAAGCGTTAAGAGTGAAATGTCAAGCGTTAAGAGTGAAATGTCTAAGGCAAAGTATATACTGCTCCTCAGTTAAAGACCAAAGAAACCTATTGTGGAGACCTCAGACAGATTGGAGGTATGTTTACAAACAATGGGCTGGCTGATCAAGCCAAGACATCCTGTAATTTGCTTCTTATACTATATCGTGCATTTCAAAACTCAATGCATGAAAGTTATCAACTCTGGACACAAAAAGTAGCTTTTTGAAAAATGGCATCGTACTCTGAGAAGTAAAAATACTCCTTATTCACACAAGAGTACTCAGAGTTAAAATTCACTTGCAGGTGAAAACTGTACCAGTGAACAAACAAATGGATGAAGAAGGGTCAGTCAGGAAGCATCTACCGAACAACTACCAAATGTAACTTTATGCCAGGTGCTGTGGGGGATGTCAAAGGAATAGAAGACTCTTGACTCGCAGGAGTTCATAATCCTGTTTTCATTAAGGAACAATCATAAGAAATATATTGACAAATACAAGTTTAAGAGACACCTTACCAAAAGTGCTCAGTAAATAAATGGGGTTGATGGAAGGGACAGTGGGGCCCAATCAGTCAGACAAGTATAATCAATAAAGGAATGGTGTATATTCTGTATATTAGTGATTTTTCTATAAACTCACCTGCTGAATATCTAGGCTGGTGATATCCATATGTACAATGAGGGCTTCCACATTTTCCATTAACTTTTTATCTTGAAAGTGAACAATCAAGTCTTTCATTACCTGTGGGGTCATCCCCACCAATTTATCACTTAAAATATATGGCTCAAGGCACTCCAAAAACACTCCTTTGGCCACTGAATTCTCACTTAGTTTGTCATACATTTGGCTAAATAAAAGATCCCTGTAAAAGAAAAAGAAAAAACACTTTTTGGAATATTCTGAGCATTCACTAAATTCAGTCTGCTGTTTCTCCTTTTTCCTATTTCAATTGACAAGTTTAACAAAAACAGTAACAATACTAGCATAGAGCTTTATATTGTGAAAAACATTTTATATGTAGTATCTTAATGAATTTTTACAACCAAGAAAAGCTGAATAAATTACTTGCAGAAGGTCGCATAGCCAACAAGTGATAGAATCAGAATCTCAACTCAGCCTTCTGACCTAAATCCTCTGTTGAGTCTATTATGGCACACTGCTTCTTCTTCTTTTTTAAGATTTTATTTGAGAGAGAGAGAGAGAGATCACAAGTAGGCAGACAGGCAGGCAGAGAGAGAGGAGGAAGCAGGCTCCCTGCTGAGCTTCTCGAGAGCCTGATGTGGGGCTCGATTCCAGGACCTGAGATCATGACCTAAGCCAAAGGCAGAGGCTTATTAACCCACTGAGTCACCCAGGTACCCCACACTGCTTCTTAAAGACAATGGTGATGTCAGTGGGTAGTATAGTGAACATGACAAAGTAGAAAAAATATGAAAAAGACCTATTCCAGGGATACCTAGCTGACTCAGTCAGTACAGCATGTAACTCTTGATCTTGGGTAAAGATTACTTTAAAAAAAAAAAAAAAAAGGACTATTCCTAATTTATCCTTTCTTCTTTCCTGATACCTAAATATTCCCAACTGATCTCCAAAGTCAATATATTTCTTTACCTAGTTCTTTTTTTTTTTTAAGGATTTTATTTATTTATTTATTTATTTGACAGAGAGAGAGAGAGATCACAAGTAGGCAGAGAGGCAGGCAGAGAGAGAGAGAGAGAGAAGGAAGCAGGTTCCCTCCTGAGCAGAGAGCCCGATGCGGGGCTCCATCCCAAGACCCTGAGATCATGACCTGAGCCGAAGGCAGCGGCTTAACCTACTGAGCCACCCATGCGCCCCTCTTTACCTAGTTCTTATCCCTTGTTTCCCAAAGGGTTTGGATAGTGATTACTGATGAAGAGGGAGAAAATGTTAATTTAAAAAAAATATATCTAGAATCTATCTTATTGCAGAAACAAATTTTTAAATTAATCTAAATGCCCCATACTCAATAACTGTTATATTTATTCCATATTTCTTTTACAAATAGTCCATAAATAATTTTATACTCATCCGAGAATTCCAAATTCTGCTTTCTGCAACATTATGTAAGAAGCACCATTCTAAGATACTACCTACTACCTACTGTTAAACTTACCATTTTGTCTAACTCAAAATGTTTCACCAAACTAACACTTCGGGATTTACTTAAGTATTCCTGAAGTGTTGGATATATCACTTACTTCCAGTGTTTTACTGTCATGAGTGATGCCACAATGAACATCACCTAGTCTTTCCCATTTGGGGGACTTAATTCCTCATTCTACTTCTAGAAATTCACTTTAAGTCAAAAGATGTGAAAAATTCTGTGGCAATTCAAAATGTATTGCTAAATCATCTTCAAACAGTTTCACAGCACCAATTTATATTGCCACCAGCAATGTAGTACAGTTTCATCAACAATTACGTTTGGTTTTTCTACCAGATAATTTAATAAGTGTAAATGAGGGGCACCTGGCTGGCTCAGCAGGTTAAGTGTCTGACTTTGACTCAGGTCAGGATCTCAGGATCCTGGGATCAGGCTTCCTGCTCAGCAGGGAGACTGCTTCTCCCTCTCCCTCTGGAGCTCCCCTTGCTTGTGCTCTCTCTCTGTCAAATAAATAAAATCTTTTTTTGAAAAAGTACAAATTAAATAACACTATTCTTAATTCTCTGATGACTGGCAAAACTCAATGTTCTCCATGTTCCCATTCATACATTGTACTACTTTATTATCATTTGCCCAATTCATTCATTCCCTTTTGTTGTTTAAGAAAAAACAAGTGCTCAGTCTCCTGGGTGCCTCAGTTCGTTGAGCATCCGTCTCTTGGATTGTGCTCAGGTCATGGCCTTCTAGGTCCTGAGATTGAGTCCCTGTTGGGGCTCTGTGCTCAGAAGGGAGTCTGCTTAAAGATTCTCTCCTTCTGCTCCTCCCCCACAACTCACACGTGTGCTATCTCTCTCTCAAAGGAATAAATAAATTGTTAAAAAAAAGAAAAGAACTAGGCTAATTCTATTTATCTGTTAAGACTGTTTATTTTTTACTAAATGTGTTATCTCCTTATATGTGCATCATGTCACTTGTGAAAAGTGGTAGCTGGTTCCTCTGCAGGTTCAGTCTATCCTAAAGTCCACAAAAAAGGTGAAGAAAGAATCTGGAAGGAGCAGGACTGGATCCTTGCCTCATGTGAAGTCCTGGAAAGGGACAGATGTAAAGAGAATTGGCTAAAAATGCACTAGAAGCACATGCCACTTTTCAATAAACAGTATATGCAATATCCTGGGAGGGAAATCCATATCCATTTATTTTTTCCTCGTATCCACAAATGTAATTTTTACATCCATTTTCCCCTCTGTTACACATTCCTCATGTAAGTTTCATTTTAATCAATAGTCCATCACATTTTTGTGATTACCAATTACTAACCAAGTAAAAGAAACTGAGATTAATGAAACTTTATTGCAACAAAGATAAAGAGTAACAAAGTAACTCTAATGAATATAAAGAAAATGCCATATTTGCCAGCACTTTCACTCTGTAATGTGTTGTTAAAAACAACATGCTAGGGAAGATAATTATATATTTTAGTTCAATACCAAAAACCCTAGGGAGGAAAATTAAAGAGTGAGAAATTTAGTAAACAGAGCATAAAAGATGACAAAGCAGGCAGTCCTGTAACAAACAGCAGCATGTAATGCTAGTAAGATTAATGGCCAAAACTATATGTTTCTTTGTTAACCAGTCAGAGCCTATAAATAAAGACGCAAGAAAAATAAAAGTCAGCAACTCCGATTGGTATCCCTACTTTAACAAATAAATAAATAAATCAATAAATAAAATTCAAAAACATGTTATCATTTTGGGAGAATATTTATTAGATCATCAAGGAAGGAAGAAGAAAGAAAAGTACATACAAAAAACAAGTGTTTAGCTCTTGTGTTTCTTTCTATATTTAGGAATTATACTCCAGGGTGCTGACTCGATTTCCTGAAGTCCTAACTTCAAACTGCTGTTTATCGCTTCAAACTTAGCCACCCTGCAGCCACTGTAACACAAAATCCATTCTGAGTAACTGAGAGCCAAAAAGGTCTTCTTTCTACATAACTTCACTTTACGTTTATGCTCATATTAAAGACATTCTCTGGGGCTTACCATTCATAACATCAAATTGAAGGAGAAAATGGCCAAACTCACTTTGTGCATTATCAATTTTGCAATTTTAAAAATCTTAAAAAGTAAGTTTTGATTTTAAGTACAAACTCAAGACTGTCAGAAAGGGAGCAAGAGCATTAATCCTTAATACTTGCCAGTCTGAATGACATACATAACCGGAGCTGGTTAAATAAATCCCCTGTCAATGTGAGCAAGACTTAATAAACTCAAAGTTGATCTGGGTTGCTCTCCTTATTTATAAAAGTAATGGCAAAGTTAAAATAAATTCTAAGAAATTATGTTCAAAATGCTCTATTCTCTGACATAAGTACCACAGTTTGTGAAGCTTTCCTTTAAAAAGGCACTCAATTCTGGTAATGGTTGTACAACTCTGTGAATCTACTAAAAACTACTGAATTAGGGGCTCCTGGGTGGCTCAGTGGGTTAAAGCCTCTGCCTTCGGCTCGGGTCATGATCCCAGGGTCCTGGGATCCAGCCCCGCATTGGGCTCTCTGCTTGGCAGGGAGCCTGCTTCCTCCTCTCTCTCTGCCTGCCTCTCTGCCTATTTGTGATCTGTCAAATAAATAAAATCTTAAAAAAAAAAAAAAAACCTACTGAATTATACACTTTAGAAAGGGTGCATTTTATGGCATCCGAATTATATTTCAATATAGCTGTTATAAAATAAAAAAGCATCTTTTCTCCCTAGCTTTGATGTTTAAAATAGTAACATGAAGTTATCAAGAAAACAGATCTAGGGGCGCCTGGAGGGCTCAGCGAGTTGAAGCCTCTGCCTTCGGCTCGGGTCATGATCCCAGGGTCTTGGGATCGAGCCCCGCATCGGGCTCTCTGCTCAGCGGGGAGCCTGCTTCCTCCTCTCTCTCTCTCTGCCTGCCTCTCCACCTACTTGTGATTCTGCCTGTCAAATAAATAAATAAAATCTATAAACAAAAAAAAAAAAAGAAAGAAAAAGAAAAAAGAAAAGAAAACAGATCTAAAACATCCAGTTTCTCAACCACGCTTGATAATTACGATCTTTCTCAAACAATAATATTAATGTTGAACAAGAATAAATAAACACCCTCGCTATTAAAGGTCACTTCTGATTCACTTTAGATTTAACAAAAATATTTCTGGTTCAGATTTATACATAATTCAAGTCATCTGAATGGTATCTTCTTTTTGGATATCTGTTTACAGTGATATAAGCTCAAAGTGGTCAAAATCACACAGCACCTATTTTGTCTTAGGGCTTTATTGAGATATAATTCACATTTAAAAAAAAAGCCTATTTTTTTAAATATTTTATTTATTTATTTGTCAGAGAGAGAGGGAGAGAGAGCGAGCCCAGGCAGACAGAATGGCAGGCAGAGGCAGAGGGAGAAGCAGGCTCCCTGCCAAGCAAGGAGCCCGATGCGGGACTCGATCCCAGGACGCTGGGATCATGACCTGAGCCGAAGGCAGCGGCTTAACCCACTGAGCCACCCAGGCGTCCCAAAACAAAGCCTATTTTTAAACAATGTTCAAAATTATGATTATAGTTCAAGTAAACTCTGGACCTATTTTCAAAATAAACTGAAATTATGCCTACCATTTTATAGGCAAAATGACAAATCATTAAATGTCCTACATAAAGCTTAAGATGTATCTTTTGTCTATACTAAAAAGAAAATACACACTACCAAACTGAAAGGAAATTGTGAAAGAAATCAAATTATGCACGCAAAAGTCTTTGAAAAACTTCCAAAAAGTACAAGTGAATTTCCTGTCATTTGTGATTTTAAACAATTCACAAAAAGACTATAAAATCAAATTTTAACCAAAAAAAAAAAGAGGTCTATAACATACTGGTCAGTATGCCTTAAAGAAAAAAAGAAATGTGGTTCCTGCCATAGTAAAGGGATTTTACACTACAAAAGAATTCTTAGGTATAAATGGGAATACGAATATAAAGTAGTTCAATTACTGTTACTCCTGGATAGGGGTTCTAGGAAGTAACAGAAAGTAACAGTGATCATAGTTACTCATACGTTACTCAGTCAAAATCAGTTCAGAACGTGTATTGTGTTCATAACTGGACTCACATAAGAAACAGTATCTGTAAAAGGGGTGACTATAAAAACAATGTACTCTATCAAAAGATATTAAGATAAAAAACATTAAGGGGCTAGGATTGAGCATTTAAGTGAGGACCCTTGAAGTGGAAGAAGTAACCTGAAATTAGCGGAGTATTATATTACATTTTGTAAAATTTTATTTGTGTTATGCACAATTGAAGCTTTCACTCTTTTCTTGTTAAGAGATTATTTATTTATTTGTTTGTTTGTTTGAGAGAGAAAGAGAATGTGGGAGCATGAGCATGATGTGGGGAGGGGCAGAGCCAGAGGGAGAAGCAGACTCCCCACTGAGCAGGGAGCCTGACACAGGGCTTGATCCCAGGACCCTTAGATCATAACCTGAGCTGAAGGCAGATGCTTAACCAACTGAGTGACCCAGGCACCCTGGTCTTCAGCCTTTGAAAATGGAATCCAGAGAGGAGGAAGTCATACTATTTACACTACAGTCCCAGGAAAATATCCCTGGATGTAGGCATGTCTGAGTGTACCTAGTATGTATGAGTGGGAGGAAGGAGAGAGAAAGGTAAGAGCTGGGAAAAGGACCCTTGAGATCTTCCTTCCTTTAAAGATTAGGAATATACTATAACTGCTGGAGTTTCTCTCTGAGATCTCCAACAACAGATACTGTATTTGTTTCAGACACAGCCTGAAAAGTAACATGCTAAGGAGTCAGGGAAATTAAATGGAAAGGAAGAAGTCGATAAAAGCAAAGAAATAATAAATAGATCCTAATTTGGTTAAAAACCCAGACCAGATCTTATCCTCTAGGTTATATGCTATGATTTAATGAAGTAATTATTGCATTCTCAGCCAGTCCATAGACTATTACATACAGCTGGAAATATTTCCTTTTCAAATCATATAAATAAGAAAAGTTTCTCTTTCAGAGATATATTGGAAACAAAACAAAATATTTCTGAAAGAACCCATTTTTTCATTTCCCCTATATCATCCTTCATCTTACAACTACTGGGGCCATTTTAACTCTACACCACTGTAAGATTAGTATTCGCCTATCCACAATAGCGACTGTAAGTCACCCCGCAGACCAAGAGGTAGAATTATTTCATTAATTCATCCATCAGGTACTGAATAGCTATTTTGTGCCAGGTACCATTCTAGGTAGAAATAATCCATTTTACAAACGTATTCCTTCTTAATCTAAACAAATTCAGTCTTAAGTACTTTATTTTATCTCATAATTATGTCAATTTGAAGATCTGGACTGATTCCAGTACTTACTAGTATTCAATACATCTCTACATTTCAAATTCCTCATCAGGAAATGAGAAAAACATTACCTTACACAGCAATTATGAAGATTAAAGAAAATATGTAAAACTGATCCATAAACTATTGAGCTGCTTTAAAAGATAAATAACAAGGAAGGGAGTATGAAAAGTGGGGTAAAGAGAAAACCAAGTTACGAAAAGCTGTTACGGCTCTTCGCAAAAGAGGAGATATTATTATTTTAAGTGTGAAAAAAACTGTAAACTAGCAGAGATCGGTTAATTTGTATAGTTACCATTTAAACCCACAAGGCCAAATCAAGAGCTATCTTTTCAACAAAAGGTTCTAAAAACCAACAGAAAAAGCACTCTGAATTTTGTCCTTTTTTGGGTGGTGTGTAAAACTGTGTTTCAGTGATAGCTCATTGAAGAGGCTATATATACAGGACATGAATCATACACTTTAACTTTTAAGATCTTTTAGTAGGATTGCTCTTCTGTAAGTTATGTTTGCCTCCACTATCCAGCCACACAAACACATAGATGATACACCCACAGCATCTATTTTAGAAAAGTTAGTTTTAGTAGATAAATGCACTGAAAATTGTTAATTAAATTTCTGTAAATTAAACTTTCTTAAAAAACATATCCAAATTCATAGACTTCATAACAGTAAATTACAATATAAGCAAGAAGCAATCTGGGTTCAAAATAATTGAATCTGGCAGGCAGTGAATACTTACTTTCGCTCTAACAACAGGCAGTAATCAACAATGACAGGCACCATGTCCTGAAGAGAAACCATAAAGAAAGCATTAGCACCACACCTCTGTCCCATGGACCATTGGTCTGACATAATCAAAGTGGTCTGCTTAAGACACTGGTAAATTGTTGAGAGAATAGAACTTTATACCATGCTTTTGTTAAGTAATTTGGCGCTAGGAGTCAAAAGTCTTAAAAATGTGAAAAGACTTTTACCTAGTAATTCAAGCTGGAAATTTATCCTAAATACATTTAAGAAAAGAAGTGTTTAATGCATTAAGGTTTTCACTGCAAATCTCTAACAGAAGCAACAGAAGAAGAGGGAGGAGAGGAAGACATGGAAATTAAATATATAACATGGGAACGTCATTAAGTAAATTTGCTATTGAAGTCAAATAGGTAGATATTACAAATTTACAAAGAGTTTACAACAACATAACAAATTTTAGGTGAAAACTATGCATTTATCTCACTACCTTTTAAAGAAAATTTGCAAAGGAAAAGAAAAAAATGTGAAGAAAATACATCAGATTGAAAACAGAATACAGTTGGTCTTGTTGGTGGCTCAGGTGATTAAGGTTGTCCGCATTTTGTCACAATCCTCCAAATCAGCTATTTTAAGGTTGATTTAACTTCTCAGTTTCATAACATTTTGATTGCTTTAAATTCATCTTGTATAGACTTGTATCAGTGAATGGCAACCCATAATTTTGGCCTTTTTCAAGAGAAACAGAAGCTTATTATTACTGGAAGTTGTCAAGTAACCAAGCATTAGATTTCAGTAGTACTCTTTCATTTTCTGCTGGCTGCAGGGAAATGGTTTCCTTAAAAAATAATAATAATAATAATAAAATCCTAGAAGGCCTAAGTTCTAGGCAGGGAAAAAATACCACCAGGGGAGAAGGCACTATGTGAAGAAGAGAATACCACATGCTAATACTTGTTTGACAAAAC
This sequence comes from Mustela nigripes, assembly GCF_022355385.1. Classification (NCBI taxonomy): domain Eukaryota; kingdom Metazoa; phylum Chordata; class Mammalia; order Carnivora; family Mustelidae; genus Mustela; species Mustela nigripes. The sequence goes on from NC_081558.1 coordinate 112,276,558, forward strand.
AAATAAAACCAAGGAACCCTTACTATTTGAGAGAGGTATTAGAAGGACCTATAATCCTGAAACAATTATGAGGTTATACATGACCAGTTTGCTTCCTTTAGTCATCAACAGTTCTTACAACAAGATTTAAAATCTTATTTAGAGTCTTCAAAAACAGAACTAAAATAATTGAAAAGTGTTAGGTTATGTGAAAAATTATGTGACAAGTGTTCGAGTTACAGCAAGTGTCAACCCTGTGTGAGAATACAGTGGGCCAGATAATCTGGAGGGAAAAAAAATCTCCCTAGATATTTAATTAAAATTCCTTACAAAACATGGCTGAGTTCCTAAGAAAGTAAGGGCAATACGAGTCTAAAAATGAAAAGGGATCTGAAAACCAAAGCAATAAATGTTCAGCTGTCACTGAGATTGTCTTATACATTTGTTGGTCACATTAAGAGCTTAGGTTTTAATGTCAGAAAAAAGCTGAGACCTTAGATGCTTGCAACTTTTTTTTTTTTTTTTAAAGATTTTTATTTATTTATTTGACAGAGAGAGATCACAAGTAGGCAGAGAGGCAGGCAGAGAGAGAGAGAGAGGAGGAAGCAGGCTCCCTGCTGAGCAGAGAGCCCGATGCGGGACTCGATCCCAGGACCCTGAGATCATGACCTGAGCCGAAGGCAGCGGCTTAACCCACTGAGCCACCCAGGCGCCCTAGATGCTTGCAACTTAAAAGACCGAAACAAATATCTTCCTAAAACCAGGATTCTTGAAAAGCTACATCCTTAGGGAGGGAGATCCGCCTAAAAACCTAAGAAGAGGACAAGAAAGACTTTCTGTCTTAGCCTGGACTCAGTGGGGGTAAATCTGTACTCTGTGAGAATCTATAATCAATATCCTGTTTGTAGGTAGATTTGAGATTTGAATTTACATGGTCTCCTTAGGACAGGAAAAGTCAAGGAAAAAATGGAACATAAAAGATGATTCTGAGAAAGGATACTCTTGGGACACTTGAAAGAGAAACAAATTCAAAATTTCTCTGGAGACAGTACTTAACACAGGCAAAATAAGTTCTACTGATAAAGACCTATTGAAAATGTGCTCTAAACAAAAAATTTTAAAGCACCAGACAAAATAATGCACCATGAGTAAACATCAGCAGAAACCACAAACAGCAGGGGTAGCCTCTTAAAAGTTCAAGTATTATGAGAAATTATTAAATATATTTAAAATTACCAAATGCAAAAATTAAAGAAGTGCTTGGCGTAGTACTAAGTACTAAGGATACACTTACTAGAGAGAAATCAAGACTGAAATCATGAGATTCATACATTTAGCACAGATCACTATAGTGATTTTATGATGGGAGTATCTGGAAAACCAAGACTGAAGGTATAAGGCTATTACAGCAGTTAAAGTGAAATGGGGACTAAACTAGGGTAGTGAAGGTAGACCTAAAACACAGCAGACAGAATTAAGAGCTATTTATAAAGGAAAACCCGAGCTTGGTGACAGATTGGTTGTGGGCTGGACGGGATAGGAAGGAGTCTATGATAACTCCCAAGTTTCTAGCTTAAGTGACAGCTGAATGAAGAGGTCACAAAATGAAATAAGGAATATAGGTAGAAGTGTTAGAAGAAAGAAACTAAGTGCAGTTTGGACTATGGCAGATTTTAGGAACATCTTTACTTAGATGCTGAATAATAAGAAACTGAGTAATCTAAAACATCAGGTTTAGAATTATAGATTTCTAGGAGTGCCTGGGCTGATTCCGTCAGGAGAGCATGCAACTCTTGATCTCGGGGCTGTGAGTTTGAGCCCCATGCTAAGTTAGAGATTACTTTAAAAAAAAAAAATGTTTTTCAGTTAAAAAAAAAAAAGAATTATAGATTTCTAAGTTATAAGAGGAAACAATGTATATGAATAAACTTGTCCTGGGATAACAAACAGAGTTAGAAACCAGTGGACAATGAACTAAGACTAAGAGCTACACTATGGTCAGAAGATAGAAACAAAATCCAACTCAAGACCAATCACAAAGGTATACAAATCAGAAGGGCACACAGTTACAGATAGCTGAAGGATACAAACCTTCAAAAAGGAAAGGTGATTGTCACTCTAATACAGCACTGAGGATGGATAAGATCTGGAAAGTGTTTATTGGACTTAGAAATTTGAATATCATTGGTACCTTTAATAAGTAGGTGTTTTACGATCCTGATTAAACAGTAAGTATAGTGATCGGTGACATCCAGCTTGCAGACAACTGAGTGGTAAAGGCAGTACTTGGTGGTATGTGAGGAGAAGGGAGGGAGAGAAAGAAGAGGAAGGAAAGTGTCAAGGGAGGAAGAGGGAGGAAAAGAAAAAGAAAACATCAATATATGTACAACTGGAATTCCTGAATAAGAAAACTCCAGCGGTGCAATTGAACAAACAGTTCAAGATACAACTCAAGAAAACTTTCCTGAAAGTAAAAAAAAAAAAAAAAACACAAAAACAACAACAGCAAAACAGCGAGAAAGACTTAAATTTAGATATTGAAAGAACACATCATATGTTACAGAAAAAAATGGCCTTAAAATGGTTACACTGAGACCCAGTGCAGTCAAGTTACTGGATTCCAACAAGTAGTAAAGAAATAGCCAGAAGAAATGATAGGTCAGTTATGAAAGGGGGGAAAACATGTGCCAAGCTTACTATTTCCCCCACAGTGGTATTCATTGCCAGAATGTCAGAGAGCAGTATCTTCAAGATCCATAAGAAAAGCCAAAATGTTTTTCAACATAAAAGCTAGCGTGCAACAATCTGAAGACTTAACAACTCAAAGAATATTGTTTTCCCGAACCTTTCTTCATAAACAGCTTCAGCAACTACAAAATGGCCAGGGAGACCACAGCGAAAGCAATGGTGATCAGCACGAACTACATTTAACAGCAAAAGTAAAACAAACTGATACCCTCTGACGATGAGTAAAAGGTTTATATTAAGACAAACTGAGAGGAGAAAGGAAAGAAGGTGGGAGGTAGAAAAGATTCACTGGCTTCATCTGTAAGGTGGTAGTCAAAAGATATCCTTTAAAGCTCACAATTAAAACTGGAATTAAAAGCCTGTTTTAACAGTCCAAGAGCAAATACTCAGATAATGGTTAAAATGTGGTAATGAAGGAGGTGAAAGAAAGAAAAGGTATGCTAATTTTTAATCACTGCATGGGGAACTATACTTTTAGCTATAATCCTAAAGGTAATCATTAGAATTAAATACACATTCCCAATTATCAGAAGTACATGCACACATAAGAAATAGAGAAAATATAAAAACAAAATACATTTGGCTTACCTCCCTTAAGAATCTTAAGAATTTTTAGTATCTTTGCTGAGAAAAGCAAAAATCTGATATCTCAAAAAAGCAACCCCCCAAGTCTATGTAGTAAACAAATACAAATACAAAGTGATCCAGAAAGAGTGAAAGTAAAAGAGTAGGCAAAAGTACACCATGCAAAGAAAAACCAAAGGTGTGATATTTCTATCAGATAAAGCAAAATTCAGGCTAAAAGGGCAATTACATGAATAAATAAATCATAATGAAGATAAACTTCCTATTTCTATAGGCTAAATTACTCTATAGTACATACTAAATTATACAATGCTAACAATGCTAACATTCATAAAGCATAAGATGGAAGGAAAAATAGAGAAAAGAACACAATCCAAAAGGCACTTTACTTCTCACTGTCCATGAGAAATCAGGTGGAGAACAATGAGCAAGGATTTAAAAGATCTATAAAAAATCTGACTGATACTGAACTATTCTCTGTGAAAACACACAAAGCACTCTATTTCAAATGCTCACTGAACACTAATGAAAACTGCATACCTTGGGCTACAAAGAAAATCCAAATAAACTCCCAAAGGTAGTACACACAACATTATCTGATCATGATACAATAAACCCAGAAAGCAATCACCTATCAGAAAATAAGGTACCTTTTCCACTTAAAAATAAACCTTCTCTAAAACTCTTCAAAGAAAGAATACCAAAGTTGAAGATTACATACGAAGACAATAATGAAAGTGATACATATTGAATTGATAGCTTTAAATAAGTCTATAAATTTATATATTTAGAACACTCCATCCAAAAGCATCAAAAGATACATTTTTCTCAAGTACACAGAACATTCACTAAGATAGATTATGTATTTTAGGCCATAAAACAAATTTCAAATTTAAAAAGATTCAAGTCATATGAAGTATGTTTTCTGACCACAATGGAATTAAATTAGAAATTAACCAAGTAAGAATGACAAGATGACATCACTATAGATTCTCCAGGCATAAAAAGGGTAATTAAAATGTCACGAGCAATTTTTTCCCAATATAGAAGAAATATATAACTCCTAAAAATTTGCACTGGTAGTTTGAAAACCTTCCTACAAAGAAAACCCAAGGCCTTGATACTTTTTTTTTTTTT
>NC_081558.1:112286006-112359406 GCF_022355385.1 Mustela nigripes
CAAGGTTCTGGACTTTATTCTAATTTAACGGAAAGCCACTGAAGGGGCCTTAAGCAGAGAACTAAGATTAAAAATTAAGAATTGTGACACTGTTACAAATGGTTTGGTTTTAGAATACATGTGCGGACTTAAATGACTTCTTTGCAAATCTCTACTATATGCCACTTCCCAACTTCTATTCTCTGCAGCACTTCTTAGTTTTCTTGGCCTAAACTCTCTCCAGTTCGAAATTTCTGCTCATTCCCTTTTCTTTCGTTATCCAAGGAACCTTGAAATGCCTTAAGAAGCCTTGAAAAGAGGTTACATTGGAGACTTCCGCTTTCAGAGAACTAGAGCAGACATTTGTTCCTATCTCTCCTACTAATGTAATTAAAAACCCTGGACAATATATACAACACAAACAGAAGACTCTGAAAGATAGAAGAAGGCAGACCTGCTGGGATCTCAAGACCTAAGGAAAGACACAGTGGTGAGCTAGCTCCCTGGTTCCTTTTTACCATATAACCCAGACTTGGAACTGAAGAAGCTTGATAACTTGGAAATGCCTATGCATATAGACAGAAAAAGGCTCCAAGAAAGCTACTCTCTCTAGAACCCCCCCCCCACAAAAAAAAGAAAGAAAGAAAGAAAGAAAGAAACAACAACAACAACAACAGAAAAGAAGGAATCTAGGAAAAGGAAAAACAAAAAACAAAAAACAAAAAACCTTGTAAGAATATCTGTTCCTCTACTACTCTGGCCAAACACCACAGAAAAAACTGTGACCCCACACTCATTGTGACAGTTAATTTTATGTATCGAGTTAGCTGGACGACAATGTATCTAAATATTTGGTCAACATTATTCTGGTGTGTCTGTAAAGCAGATTGCCCTCCCTAATGCACATGTGCTCTTCTTGGGTCTCAAGCCTGCCAGCTTTCAGGATGGAACTACATCATTGGCCCTCCTGGTCCTCAGGCTTACAAGACTTGGACTGGAACTACACATTAGGTCTCCTGGGTCTCCAACTTGCCAACTCAAGATCTTGGGACTACTCAGCTTCCAGAATCAAGTGAGCTAGTAGTTCCTTATCACCTCTCTCTTTCTCTCTCTCTCTCTCTCTCTTTCTTCACACACACCCACACAACCATACTTTTTATGGTTGAAGCAAAAATCATAATACTGTGTGATGTGGTTCTATATGTATACAGATACAAATATAGATATAGATATATCTCCTATGGGTTCTGTTTCTATGGAAAACCTTGACTAACACATCCACTCATACCAGCAAAAGCTGTGTGGAAAAACCTAGATTTCCATCCTCCACAGCGTGTAACAAGGTACCCCAATTCTCCCTCCACTGAGCAGGATGGTATTGGAGAAGTCTAAGAAAGTGAAGACTTTCAATCCCAACAAGGCAGTGAACAAACCCCTTCTCCTCCCACATGGAGAGTGCTAGTGGCATTCCTGTAATAAAGCCAATGGGGCAGTGTCAGAGGAGACTTAGAGAGAATGAGAACTTTTGCCAATGCCCAATCCAGTGGTAGTGATGCTACTGTCACCATGAGTTAATGGAGGCCACATAGGGAAGAGCAATGAGGCATTCCTATCCCTAATTAGCCAGTGAAGTTTCAGAGAAGACTTAGTAAGGAGAACTCCCATTTCTGTCCAGCAGTAAGGATGAGCACCCTCTAACAGGTATCAATGAAGGGGAACCTGTACTTTTACTCCCACCTATCAGTAAGGTAGGACCCCTTCCCTTGTCAGAGCAGTATCAGAAGGAAGCAGCTAAAACAGAAGTTTAAGCAAGATCTGGAGTCTCACAACCTAACACTCACAATGTCTAGGTTTCCAAAGGAAATCACAAATCATACCAAGAACCAATAAGATCTCAAACTGAATTAAAAAGTGATAATCAACAGATGCCAACACTAATATGACAGAGATGTCAGATGGTCTGACAAAGATTTTTAAAGCAGCCATGATAAAACTGCTTCAATAATTATAATTACATATTAAAACAAATAAAAATACAGAAAGTTTCATCCAGGAAATAGAAGATATAAAGAAAAGCCAAATGGAAATTTTACAACTAAAAAATACAATAGCTGCATTTTTTTAAAAACTCAAGGATTCAACAACATAATAGATGATTCAGAGGAAAAAATGAACTGGAAGAAATAACAAACAGAAATTTCCAATCTAAAGGAGAAAACAGGCTGAAAAAATAAATAAACAAATAAATAAATTGACACCCAGGTACCTATGGGACTAGAACAAAAGAACTAACGTATCATCAGAGTCTCAGAAAAGGAAGTTACAGAGTAGAACTGATGAAGTATTTGAAGGCATAATGGCCAAAAACATCCCAAATTTGGCAGAAGACACAAATACACAGATTTATCCATATATGACCAATCTAAAGGAATCCACACCAGATTTTTAAGCTTCTGAAAACTAAAGACAAAGCAATAAAAACAGCCCAGAAATCTTCAAAGTGGCTTGAAAGAGATGACAACTTAGCTCTAAGAGAAACAATCTGAATGACTATATTTCTCATCAGCAACCAGGGAGGTTAGAGCAAGTGGCACAGCATTTCTCAAGTGCTGAAAGTAAGTAATTGTCAACTTAAAATCCTAAGTTCAGTGAAAGAACCTTGAAGTATGATGGGGCAATCAAGACATTCTAAGATGAAGAGACTTTACTGTCAGCAAAACTACCCCAAAAGAATGGTTAATGCAAGTTTTCTAAACAGAAAGGAAACAATAAAAGAATGGACCCCATGGAACATCAGCAAAGAAGAAAGAACATGATAAGCAAAAACAAGGGTAAATGTAATAGACATTCCTTGTCTTGAACTTTCTTATGTGTTATGATTGAAGCAAAAATTAGAATCCTGTGGAATGTGGTTTTAAATAAAGAGTAAGAAGGGAATAAAACTCAGAAACAAAAAGCAGCAAACTATTGACAGATGCAACAACCTAGATGAATCACCAGAAAATCATGTTGAGTTTAAAATTAAAAAAAAAAGCCAATCCCCAAAGCCTACATACTATATAATTCCATTTACATAACTTCTTGAAATAACAAAATTATAGGAAGAGAAATAATTAATGGTTGCCAGGGCCTAAGAAGGGGATGAGGGTGGGAGAAAAGAAGGTGTGGCTGTAAAAGGGCAAAATGCGAGATCCTTATGGTGATGGAAATGTTCTGTATCTTTATTGTACTAGTTAATAAGCTGGTTATCCAGTTGTACTATGGTTTTACAAGATGTGCCCATTGGGGAAAACCACATTAAAGGTACTTGGAATCTCTCTGTATTATTTCTTACAACTAAATGTAAATCTACAATTATCCTAAGACAAAATTAATTTTAAAAAAAGAAAAAGGATACACATAGTTCTCAACTCACTTAAATAGAGCTAACTCATTCAAATTAATGCTTTCACTGGCCTCCTAAAGAAACCAAGTCCTTATCAATTTTGAACATTTAGAACTATAAACAAAATTAAATATTAAAGCCAAATTCATTTCTATATATTAAGCCTTCCTTTCCAGTATCTAATTATGAAGAGACAAACTAGACTGTCCAGTGGATTACCCCTGGTGGCAATCTCTTAAATGCCTGAAAATAAGCTAGGTAAGATCAGTAGCTCTCCATCTCCCAAGAACAAGGACTAAGTGAAGACCCAACTTTGCAGAGGATCTGTAGTCAGAGGTAGGTAGCTGACATTCCAGGACTACTATACACCACCTTGAGCAGCTGGTGCCCAAGCTCAGATGATAACCCCACTTAGCTCACTAGGTAGGTTGCTCCCACAAAAGCCCTAAAAGAAAGGAGAATGGAAAAGAACAGGTCCTTCTCTTGAAGTAAAACCTCAGCCCATCTGGTCAGATCTGGTCTATACATGCCTCTCCATGGGATACTGAGAGATCAAGGGCCCACATACAAACTTCTGACCCTTCTCCATTAAGTTCAGCCTGTGCTGGTGCTGCTTGTGGCTATCTACCTGATGCCTTTCAACACAAACACAATGCGTAATCCTGGCTTTAAGAAGATTCCTCTCGGTCTCAAAACCTTGCAGGATGCCTCTGAAAAATGGCTGGATTTTTGGTTTCCAACATTAAAAAAAAAGAGAAAGCAAGTATTTCTCTAATCTCTTCTTCAATGCACAGTGCTATAAACTGGCTGCAGGGAACTGGCTGTTAGATATATGCATATATTTAAGATTTAATAAGCAATAGATATATGAATAAAACACTGACCTGACAGGCAGAAAACCTAAATTTAAGCCTGGCAAGTGAATAGATCATTTTATTGCATTTTTTTGGTTTTGTTTGTTTTTTAATTTGACAGAGAGAGGCAGACAGAGAAAGAGCACAAGCAGGGAGAGCAGCAGGAGAGGGAGAAGCAGGCTCCCCATTGAACTAACTCCCCAAGTTTAGCAAGGAACCCAACACAGGGTTCACTATCCCAGGACTCTGGGATCATGACCTGAGCCAAAGGTAGCCACTTAACCGACTGAACCACCCAGGTGCCTGGACTATCGCACTGTGACTATCTTACTATCCACCAACTGAAGATATAATCTCTGTTGAAGATATAATGATGTGACAAGAAATGAAATAGCAAATACAGATTCCTTTGCTTTTTGGAGCAATGACATTCATTCTCATAATTTGTATTCTAGAAGTCACCCAGGCAATGAAAACTGAATTCCTTGAAGAGGATTCAAAATTTTAACAAAGCTTAGAAAATATGTGTGTGTGTGTGTGTGTGTATGCGTGTACATGTGTGTGTATACAGAATAGACAGGCATTCCTAAACACACACACACAGAGACAGGCCAATAGATCTATCTCCACGGGCTATCAGAGGTAGGCAGCTGTATTCTAGTATTAATATACAAACACCATGAGCAGCTATGTAGATGTGTCTCTCTGTATGTGTATGGATACTTTTCCTTCTTTTTTTCCAAGTATGATAACAAAACAATCTTCTAGGAAAGACCTAACTCCCCAGGACCAACATGTTAATCAAGCCTCTGGAATAAGGTGGTATGGTAGACACCAACACTGTTTCCTCTTTCTCAAATCCCCTCAAGGAAGCATGAGTTAGACAAAGAAGCCTCCTATTGCTTCACTCTGCGTTCAACTTTTAGTCTCTGTTCACTCTTCGGCATGAATTCCTAATACAAAAACATATGCCAACAGCTGCTACAACCATGGCCTTGAATGACCAGCTTCTCATGGAGGGGAAAATGAAGCAGGAAGGAGAGCCTAAGAACAATTAATGTAAGGCTTTACTTTTAAGATCTTTTAAAGTGATATTACTTTTCTAATCCTAATTAGCTTGCTTCATATAATTAAAGTGCCTCACATTTCTTTATACCTCTACCTTGTTTCATAAACAAACATGAGTGTAGCAAGATAAAAATATTCCAAAAAACATGAAACTGCTTCCACAGTTAACTGACCAAATTCTGAGTTTAGAACACTGTTAGGAGAGACTTCTAATACCAGAGAAGCCAAAGGGACAGTTTCAAGAAGTCATTAACTGTGCTAAATGTTATGGAGGACCAGTAAGATGAAGAATAAATCCACAATCATTCAAATATGATTACTACAACTATATTAAAACGAATTCATTTAATATTTTTACTTTTTTATATATTTCAATATCTTCCTAAAACTTATATATTACTTAGTCCTCTCTTTTTCAAAGTGAGCTACTTAACAACATACTGGTCTCAGATAATCAAAGAATATAAAGTGTGCATGAAACCTAGCAGAGTACAGGGTGAAGGCTCCTTGAGCCACCCAGCCTACATGCTTATCATGATTCTATTTACTGGTTGTATGATGTCAGGGAAGTTATTCAACCCTCTGTGTGTCTGTTTATACCTGTAAACATCTGTAAAATTGACATATAATTACTTAAACATGTTATGAAGATTAAATGAGATACTTGCCAGACACACAGTGCACAATAATATTAGCCATGATTATGGACATCTGTGTTGTGTATGCTAAGTTGTATTCTCAGTTCAAACCCCCAGAGTTGGATTTAAAACATATACCCCAGGGGTGCCTAGCTGGCTCAGTCAGTAGAGCATGTGACTCTCGATCTTCGGTTTGTGAGTTTAAGCCCCACGTCGGGAGTGGGAGCCTAAGTAAAAAACGCACACATACACACAAGACAACTGTACACATCATAAATACATGTTTCAAAAAAAACAATCTGTCAACATATATTTCTTAAATCAAGGGCACTAAACCAGATGCTAGAGAAAAATCAATCCCTAGACTTACAAGTTTAGCTGGGAAAGACTGATACTGAGTAAGTAATTTAAGTGCATGGTATTTTACAAATAAATGCTCCTGACTTAATCTGGGAGTCAGAGGAAGTGACATTTAAGCTCAGACTTGAAAATAAACAGGACCTGGTTAAGCTAAAAGAAGTAGGAAAGAATTTTTATGCAGGGAGAACACCACGGGAAAAGGTGCTGAGTTAAAAGAGAACAGGGATATCAAGAGACTGAAATCTCTAATATGGTAGGGACACAGAGAATGGGGGGGGGGGGGGGATATATATAATGAAGACCCTTAAAGACTGCTATGGAATTAAGTCTTTACTCCAGGACAATGGTCTTTAAAATATCTTAAACCCCAGAGAGTCTCAAGCCTATCACTGATACACGTTTTTTTTCTCTAGAACGAAGTGCAGGAAGGATACGTACAGAAGTGGCTATGGTACTATACCAAAAGGAGATGATATTGACATGCATCAGGATAGTGGCAGAATGGATGGCAGGATGTAAACAGAGTAGACAAACAGTCAAGAGGCTGAATTGATAGGACTGTCAATCTGTAAGACAAGAATCACTCAACTTGTTTTAGGTGTATGGTGGATCCATTCCCTTAAACAGGGACCATCAGCAAAGGCTTCCTGAAGGGATGTTCCTGAGCTTGAGGTACTTCTAAAACAGCCAAGTAGAGATATAAATGGGCAATTTACTACATGGATCTCAGAACTTAGAAAACAACCTATGTGAGAGATACTGGTAAGATAGTCCTTTGTCTTTGTAATGATTCCTAAACTTTAACCTGCTTAAGAGTCACCGCAGGGGCTGATTGCAAATTGTGATCACCAATCCCAGAAAGCCTGATTCAGCTGACCTGGTAAGTAATTAAAGAAAAAGCATTGTTAACCAATCCTCTCAAGTGATTTTAAAAATAAATGGTCTAGACAACATCTTGAGAACACTGCTACAGAAATAAAAAAACAAGCATATTGTGAAGAATTCTAACATTTATTGGGTAAAGAGAAGAAGAGGAAGGAGAACGAACAAAGCAAACCAGTAAGCAGCAAGAAAGACACAAGAAACCTGGAATGTAGGACACCAGAGAAGTCAAAGGGACAGAATGATCGAAAAAATCATTAACTGTGTTTGACTACACTGAGGACCACTAAGAGGAAGGATAAAAGAGTCCAATGAATTTACAGACATGGAATGAGAGAGCAGTGAGTAATGAAGACAATCCCTATGAGACGTCTGGGTCTGTAAAGGACATGCGAGTAAGAGGCAGCAGGCTATTGGGGATGGCATGGGACTAAGAAGGGATTTGTTTGTTGTTTGACTTTGTTTGGGGATGCAAAACACTTAACCAGAAAAAAAAGTGAGGCTCAAGATGTATGAGACAGAGAACACTTTAATTCCTTTTAATCCTACTAGTTATTACACAAATATAGGTTCAAATCTTTTCTCAGATAAATAGAAGCCACAGCCTATCAAAAATGCTATGAGATCCCAAAGTTATTTTCTACAGTTAAGAAAGGACAAAATGTTGATTGGTCTTTGGAAAAAAGCAAAAATACTAAGTGGTATTATATTCCTGGTATTATAAGACTCTAAGGAAAAGGTGAGGCTCCTCATCAAAGGTAAAGATGAAAATGGAGGCAGCAGGCATGAGTGCCACCTGCTGGTAAAATATAAATTCTCAGTATCCTGACTGAACTAGAAACCAGTCTTACTATAAAATTTCAACTAACTGGATAAGAGGTTATCTTTCCAATGATCATTTCTTCACATTGATACAGAATATCAGATCTTCCCACCCCACAAAGAAAGTCTTTGGTCAACTGGTCTTCCTCTATTTCAAAATATTCAACAGTAGGAGGCACTTAAGTCCAAGACCTTTTACATTTTCCCTGGGTAATTTTAAACTGAAATATACCTCCTCCTAATTTCTATCCACTGATACCAGACTTCCTGCTGCTGTAATACAGTAAATCCCCATACTGAAGCCCTTCATCATCTGAAGGCAGGCTTGCCTCCACTTACCTAGCCATCAGATTAAATGGCTGTTCAAATGCTGTTCTTTAAATCTACCATCCTGGTCGTGGGATGTAGCTTAATCTGTCAATAGGCCATAAAGTATCTCAGAATTTTTATTTCCAACAGTGGTACTATTACTTACCTTCATCTGGGCCTCCCTACACTATGAGCTCATACTAAGTTTGTGGTCAACTGAAGTCCTGTCCAGTGAGATCTTCCCAATCCAGTACTCATGTAATTTAAATTTGGATCTAATGCAGCCTTGACATTCATCCTTGTTAAATTTCACCTCGTAACAATTTTGACAGGAATCTGTCAAGATCATTCTGAACCTTGATTCTTATTGCCACCTAAATTTCACAGGCCACTCATTAAATCTTCATCCAGATCAATTATAAAAAATGGGATAAGAAAGAGCCCTGAAATGCAATTAATACTAAGCCACCAAAAGAATACTCTTTTGGGTAGGGATGTTTATCTAGCTGCAAATCTATTTACTATTTACCAATCTATTTACTACTCAGTAATCTATTTCAGCCATTAGGATAATGGAAAATTTAGACAAATGCCTGAATGAAATCAAGGTATCATGTAATAGGCATTCCATGAATATACTGTCCTCATATTCCTTTCAAAAAGGTAATTTATAAGCTTAATGTGGTCATTTTCAAGTGAACTCATGTAAAATGTTCATAAACCACACTGGAGTTATCAGCGCATACTTTCTTAAGTCCTCTTCCTTTTAAAAAAGATCCACTTTAAGAATCAACCTATTTAAGGGCGCCTGGGTGGCTCAGTGGGTTAAGCCGCTGCCTTCGGCTCAGGTCATGATCTCAGAGTCCTGGGATCGAGTCCCACATCGGGCTCTCTGCTCAGCAGGGAGCCTGCTTCTCTCTCTCTCTCTCTCTGCCTGCCTCTCCATCTACTTGTGATTTCTCTCTGTCAAATTAATAAATAAAAAATCTTTAAAAAAAAAAAAAAAAAAAAAAGAATCAACCTATTTAATGATTTCACGATCAACTATTTAAGACTAAACACTTAAAATGGTGGACGTGTGGCCAACCATACATATATTTCACTCATCCTAATGGGCTGAAGATCACCTTTTCCAGAATAAAATTGTCCTCCTGGGTGAAATAAACTGTGTCTATTCTGCTTAGGCATCCTTGTTAACTGAACATACTTTATTTAAAAACTAATCCAGGGCGCCTGGGTGGCTCAGTGGGTTAAGCCGCTGCCTTCAGCTCAGGTCATGATCTCAGGGTCCTGAGATCGAGTCCCGCATCGGGCTCTCTGCTCAGCAGGGAGCCTGCTTCCTCCTCTCTCTCTCTCTGCCTGCCTCTCTGCCTACTTGTGATCTCTCTCTGTCAAATAAATAAATAAAATCTTAAAAAAAAAAAAAAAACTAATCCAAAGTTACTTAAAAACTATGAATAGCAACATAGATTGTTCAAACAGTATCTGGGTTATAATTCCACTGGGTTTTGAGATTTAAACAATCATTATACAACAAACTATATGTCACATTTGCTGGGCTTCAGCTTTTCCTTTAATATATTTTTAAATAGGCTTTTCCAATCTAAAGACCATTCTCTCTGCTCATGAAATTGGAAGGAAAATAAGAAGCACCGTTCTTTAGTACAGTATAGCAATCCAGACGTGTACTCTAAAGCCTAACTTCCTGGATTCTAATCCCAGCTCTATCATTTATGAACTGCGTGACCTGGAACAGGTTACTTAACCTCTCTGTCCCTCAGTCTCATCTGTAAATATGAATAATAACAGTAACCACCTTACAGAGTTATGGAAGAATTAAATGAGTTACTATGTGTAAAGCATTAACAGTGCCTACCACAAAGTGAGCATTAAATGGGTTCGATGTTTGCTATAATTCTCATTCTTGGTCACCTGTTAACATCAGTCACCCTTTCTTATGGGTCCTTTCCCTACACTTGCTCTGAAAAACAACTATGTAAAACAACAGTTAGTTAGGAGCTGGGCTCTGAAACCAGAAAGGCCTAGACTGGAGTACTGACCTTACCACTTATGAGCATTGCTACCCTGGCAAATCACCTAACCTCTCCCAGCTCAACTTCCCTCATCCATGCGATGGGGATTAAAAACAGCATCCATCTTCATGGAGTTGTTGTGAGAACAAAATAAAAATTATTAAAAAAGCAAAAAAAAACAAAAAAAAACTTTACATAGTACTTGGCATGTAGTAGATCCTCAGTGAATCTTGGTCAAAA
Source organism: Mustela nigripes (assembly GCF_022355385.1). NCBI lineage: Eukaryota > Metazoa > Chordata > Mammalia > Carnivora > Mustelidae > Mustela > Mustela nigripes. The sequence continues at coordinate 112,296,577 of NC_081558.1, forward strand.
TCCCTTTTTGGTAGCCCTCAGCATTTTGGTAGGCATAGCCCAGGGACTATTTTCCTTTCTTATAGGTTCATGATGCCTTTGACATATATCTTTGATTATCTGCCTCTCTCCATCTTTCATAGCTGATCTGTGCTTTGTAGACAGATACTTCTCTCAACATTCCTCCCCATTTCCTTTCTCTTTGAATTTTTGTGGTTATTATGTCAAAATTTAAGAATTTCCTGTTCTTTGTGAACCCATTTGTTTTTTGAAGCCTATAACCATGAGATTGTGCCCATATTTTTCTTCTGAAACATGTGCTTTCTAAAATACAAGATTCAAGCTGAGCTTATTTCTCAACATTATTACAATCTTTTAAATAAAGTGGTTATTTTTTTTCCCCTCAAGAGTCTATCCATTCTATTTCCCCAATCATTGGTAAAAAGTAAACCCAGAATAATGGTTCCTACCACTGTTTCCCTTACCTTCTAGAAGACTTAATCGCTAATCAAAAATTGCAGCAGATCTCTTTCAGCAGAATAAAACTTCCAGTGTATATCTAAAGAACACATCCCCATGATGGTGTGTTTCTCTGTAAATTTTATAATCTGTACTAGAAACAATCATCTATAGTCCCTGTCATGCACGATTCTTTTGCATTTCTCCACCAGAACATCACCTTTCTTTCCTTTCTTCTTTTACAGCTCTCTGTCACATCCTTCCCCAGCACAGTGGTTTCTGTATTACACATATACACACACCCCTTATTAGTTCCTCCAAGCGTTCCCTATGAGAGGTCTCTTCCAAAAAGCACACCTTTCAATGGCCAGAGTTCTTTCATAAATACCATCCCATCATTTCTTGGTAACAACATCCCCTTGTTAAATACTGCATTCTATATATACTGCAATGATATACAAATTTATTTATATATAAGGTATTAGTGCCAAATAGTATTGTTCCTGAGTACTTTCTTTCTGCTATGTCTTCCTCCTAAGTTATCTGATTTCATAATTTCATTGGGGCTTATTCCTCTACTTTACTGATAAATCTAATGAGCCTACAACCAAACTAATAAAAGTTACTCTGCCAGAAGCCTACTACTGTGGTATTAAAGAGCACAGATCGGAAACCAAATCCTTCACTCATACCCTCCAGCTCTTAACTGCAATATCTATCCTTGTCTTCCAAAGTCACTAGCATTGAATGAAGATAAGGAAATATCTAAGCTGTGCCTGCTCTTCAGAACATCAAAACTCCTAGATTTCTTCTAAGTATTTCCATTAATGTACACAAACATTCTTTTGACTGGATTGCAAACTTTAAGATAGCAAGGACCATGTCTATTTTACGCACTATACGCCCAGTGCCAGGGGCATACTTTGCCATATGGACCAAGTCCTGCCCACAGCCTGTCTCTGAACGTCTCATAGCTAAGAACGGTTTTTAAATTTTTTAAGCACTGTTTAAAAAAAAATAAAGAAAGAAAACAAAGAGGAATATGTGACAGACCATATGGCCCCTTCACAAAGCCCAAGTTTTCCCATCTGGTCCTTTTTAGAAAATGTTTGTTGACCCTTCAGTTTTTGTTAAAAGTGAAGGTAGGGAAGGGAGAGGTGAGGGAGCTCAAAAATGGAAAAGGACAAACAGAGATTTGCAATAAATATAACTGGAGATCACTACCAACAGTACAAATCACATAATAAATCACATAATAAGAGTTGTACAGGTCTTTAAATTGTTTCTCGCCTTCCATTTCCATGGATTCCAAGAGAAACTGAGGATCTTTGGGGGTAACCTGTTGAATCACAGGTGCTCCTAGAACTAAATTTAAACATTGGTAGTACACCTCTTCTCCAACCAGCCTAGTTAACAGAAATGTTAGTCATCAGCAAAGTGGCAGCCACTTTAGTAAGGTATCAGTTCACGGGTCTGGACCCTCACAGATATATCTTTCCTTCTACAGAGACTAAGTAGCTGATTGCATCGACACTCCACAACAGTTTCCACATCTATTCCCATGTGACCTGTTAATTCAAAATGTCATCATTTAGAATGTTGCAAAAGCCCTGAGTTAAAGTTCTGAATGCTGAAAAATGTTCAACCAAAACATGAAAGTTCCATTCTCAAGTAGACCGATTCACAGCAGTGTCTCTCAGAAGCACGTACAAAAGTACCTGGAAATGCTGCTCCATCACTTGGATTTTTCCCTGGTCTGGACACTTTTTCAGAGCTCGATCTGCATAGTGGAAAAGGATTTCTACCATCTGTAAGGAAAATAGTCTTATATAGAAAATCAAAACATATCTCTAATATTTTTCAATATTAATATGAGTGGATCTTCCTAAGTAATACTGAATCAAGCTATATTAAAAATATAATTTAAAATTTTAGCGTCTTTATTTCCCATTATTTTTAACCCCAGACTACTAATTTCTTTCAGGCTTGGGAAACTACTAATTTGCCAGTCTCCAGGTTCTGGACCTCAGTGGTAGCTCTGCTGCTCAGGAAATGAAAAACTGAAGTCCAGCTTTTCAGAAATGCTCTGCTGCAGGTCTCTCCCTCAAGAACACAGATAGAGGGACACCTGGGTGGCTCAGTTGCTAAGCATCTGCCTTCAGCTCAGGTCATGATCCCAGAGTCCTGGATTGTGCCCCACATCGGGCTCCCTGCCCAGAGGGAAGCCTGCTTCTCCCTCCCCCACTCCTCGCTGCTTGTATTCCCTCTCTCACTGTTTCTCTCTCTGTGTCAAATAAATAAATAAAATCTTAAAAAAAAAAAAAAAAAGAACATGGATAGAACACAACTCCCTAAAGTATTCTAGCAAATGCTGAGAAAACAATTCATGCGTCTGAAGAGTGACCAATTTCTATTCATGTGTCCTATATGCTTACACTAATTTGGAATATTATTTTTACCAATGCATTTGTACAATTTTTAAAAAAGAGGAATGACTATGTAATAAACAGATTCAACCAAGTCAAGGTTGGAGAAATAAAGCCAACATTAAATATTAACATTAACAATTTAATGCTAATTAATAATAATAAAATATTAGCCCTCTCTGCTACCTCAGGCAACACAAACACACATGTAGTATTTCTATTTCTCAAAATCACCTGTTTATGAAAACTAACACAAGTTGACTTTCTATGGGCTATAATTAGGCTCAGAAATAATCCAGATCCTTGGCTTTCTCCCTTCTCTTTTCTGCTGTCTTTTGGCTATTTTACAATTTTATCATCTTCAAGAGAGTAAGCAAAAAAAAAAGGAAAGGTGATAAGAAGAAAGTTTAAAACCATTCAGGATGATACCAGGGAATTATAAACTGACTTGTTTTTTATGTATTCTCTCCTTGACTGTAGCCATCTACCTAATTATGCCCCAAATTATTAACAGATACCAAAAGCAAATCTGTACTGTACCCTAGTGAAGGCCCTATTAGAATACTCACCCGATCGGCAACAACAGCCTTGCGCTTACTGGCATCTCCTGATAATCCTGCATAGAAGCAAAATCCAGCATAAAAACAAAGTCCACATCTTCGGGACTGAAACTGTTACGGTCTTTTATTTACAAACTGTGCTCACAACAGACATTATTTTAACAAGCCTAGGTATCAAATGACTAATCTGCCATAAGAGCATCTCCCATCTACTGGACCACATAACATATCAACGTAATTCCTTTTTATTTCAACAGTGAATTTTCCTTACAAAATAATTTAAAAAACAACATTAAAACTCTATATCCTGTATTTGTCATTAACCTTTCTCACTAGAAGTCTGTTAGGTTTGGAAACATGTTGTTCATAAAATATTTGAACACTATGCTAAAATGTATTCTGTGATTATTATTATTATTATTATTATTCATTCCTCTACTCTAAATAATGTATACTATACAGGTATTCTGTTAACTTACCCACTACAGCTTTCGCTTTTCCTTCATGGAAAGACCATGCAAGAGCCAAGGCTTCTGTAAGACAATCTTGTTTGAGGAGATGATCCACTCTCTAAAATGAATAAATGAGAAAAGATAGACCCCTCTGTTTAATCAACTACCAGTTGGAATTCCTATTCTACCTAATACCTTTTTCAGAAGTTGTTGCTTAACAGCTAAAATTATTCCAATGACCATTTGACTATCTTCTTTTTTTTTTTTTTTAAGATTTTATATTTTATTTGAGAGACAGAGAGAGAGAGACCACGTCCCCCACAAGCAGGGTGGGAAGGGGGAGAGAGGGAATTCCAAGCGGACTCAACACTGAGCACAGAGCCCAACGCGGGGCTCTATCCAGGACACTGAGATCATGACCTCAGCCAAAACCAAGAGTCAGACAGCCAACCAAATGATCCACCCACGCACCCCTGTGACTACCGTATTCCTAAGAAAAATAATTTCTTAAAGCACTGTATAGTACAGTGACTGTACAGACTAAAACAGGCAGCCACAAGGCCTAAAGATGAAAAGAGGAAAAAGCTGGAATGTCACTGTTAACAAAAATGGCTAGTCATTTATCACAACATCCATTCACTCCCTCCTCTTCAGTAACAAATCCCATGTGTACCTGAGACAGCAATATACCAGCTTAAAGACATTTCTAAGACCCCCTTGTAGCCACTCGGTGCCATGTCACTAAGCACAGGTAAGTGGAACTGTTGTCTGGCCTTTCTGGAATATGACCTTAAAAGGCAGGGGCCAGCCCTCTCTTTCCTGTCCTCCTGCCTGGAATGTGAACTTAAGAGCTAGAGCTCCATCAGTCATACTCGAACATAAAATGAACTAGAGATAAGAATTCACACACAAGGTTGGAGGAACAGGATAGTTTACTAAAGACCATAGAGTTGCCACACTAGCCACAGACTCTCTACCTCCAGATTGTTTTTACATAAGAGAGAAATCTTGGGGGCACCTGGGTGCTCGGTTAAAGCCTCTGCCTTCGGCTCGGGTCATGATCTTGGGATCCTGGGATGGAGCCCTGCATTGGGCTCTCTGTTCAGCGGGGAACCTGCTTCCTCCTCTCTCTGCCTGTCTCTCTGCCTACTTGTGATCTCCATCAAATAAATAAATAGAATCTTTAAAAAGAGAGAAATCTTGTTGAAACCACTGTTATTTTAAATTTTCTGATATACATAGCTAAATGTAATCCTCATTTAAAGCCAGTTTTGTCAAATCAAGTACCTAACAGTTACAGTGATTCTGATGTACACTTCTGAAATTAAAAAGCATAAATCCAAATAATCTTTTCCAGCAAAGTCAAAACAAATGTTAAGATATTATTAATTCACAGCCCTAACATGTAAAGTTACTTCGAACTCACCTCTCTCCAGCTTCTCAGCATCATCACATAAACAGACTAGAAAATAAAGAAACCATAATTAAATGATCATCTTTAACAGCCTTGTTTGGGACACATTTGTCCCAGTCCCACATCTCATTTTACATCTAAGGAAAAAAATAAATACTTCATACTACAGTGAGAGGTATCTACTAAAGGGCTTTTAAGGGCCCACATTAAAGAGTAAATTAAACATTTAACGGTCACTAAGTCTATCATCCAAGGAGTTGATTTCACAGAGAAGGAACAAAGAATGCCCAAATCCCTGTACTAACTTGATAATATTTTTAATTGTAACAATGAAGAAATATTTCCTCTAAGTTAAAAAGAAAAAAAGCAAGGAACAAACTAATATACAAAAAATCTCCTATTCCAATGATTCTATTCTAAGTCAAACACCTCAATGCATTTTAATATACCCTAAGCTGATGATCTAAGCTAAATAGCATCTTAATTATATGACATATATACATGATAAGGTACCTTCCTTGTCATGAAAACATTAATGTGAAAATTATGAAAGTATATCCTTGAATCAAGAAAATAAGCATCCTATGATAACCTAAATGAAAGTAAAAACATGTCTAAAAGTAGAGAAAATAAGCTAAAAATCACAACTATATAACCCCTGAAAAGGGAGCTGCCTGGCTCAGTCAGTTGGAGCATGAGACTCTTGATCTTGGGATTGTGAGTTCAAGGCCTGCACTGGCTGTATAGCTTACTTGTAAGAAAAAAAAAAATCCCCTTAAAAAAAATTACATTATATATATATATATATATATATATATATATATATATATATATAGCAGTATATATAGTTATATTAGTTATATATAGTTATATTAGTATAATCTAATATAGATTAGATTATAGATTATATATCTATCTATCTCCCCTAAAAGTTTTAGATTACTGCTATCAATATTCACTTTACAATGCCCAGCTCTCTTTACCAGAAACCTCCTTTAGCCCCAACTATCCTGACACAAACAAATGCCAAGTTACAGAGCAGAGGAGCTTACTTTTGTCCCCAAATAAAAGATCTGACCACCATAGCTACTGATGGATTGATAACAAGCCTTCTCTCCAACCAAAGCCTATTAAAAAAAAAAAAAAAGTAAAAATCACAACATGCATTAGAAGTCTCATTAAGTTTTATTTATTTATTTTTTTAATAAGTCTCATTAAGTTTTAAAGAATGTCAAGTACACAGACTAAAATTTTAGGTCAACATAGTTTTATTCCATAAATTAGTGGGGGAAAAATGTCAGTCAAGTGCCAGTCTGTCAGAGGAAGCAGCAGAAAAGACAAAGTGCAGAAAGTTGATTCCCTACTTATATATGGTCATTTTACTTTTCAGAATAAGAGAGACATGGGAGGAATATGCCAACTTTCGAAATTTAAAGGGAAACTGTTGCAACCTTCCCATTATTGGAAGACAGACATTCACTGAAGAACACGGCCATTTGAAAATGGTACCTCTAAGCTCTTTGAAATCAACATCAACCTAAAACACAACAAGAAACAGGAAGACGAAGCAGCGTAACATATGGGAGTCAGCCTAGCCCAGCTAAAGAGAAACAAAACCTATCATGTGATAAATTTGGATTGTGAATTTTGACTCTGTTACTGAAGGTATGACCCTACTCTAAACAACTTTCAAACTTAGGACGTTCAGTTATTCCGTCTTTGAAAAACCCTGCAGTTTCTGTGGAACTTAACTACGTTAATATTTGTAAATGTCCCCAAGTATATAAATGGTCAATAACTGATAACCCCAATAACTGGTAACTTTTCACTATGAAATTTAAAAATGTATACAAAGGTGGGGAGAATATACAATGAACAATCTGCAGCCATTAACCAGCCTCATCAATTACAAGATCATCTCCAATCTTGCCTCACCTGCACTCCCACGGACTACCCTATACACAGTATAATTCTGAGATGATTCTCAGATTTTGAGTATTTATAAAAATTCAGTATATGCATAATAAATTAGTCCTTTTTAACATAACCACAACTGCATTAGTCTACTTCTCAAAATTTAACAATATGAAATAAAAATAAGTAAAAATCCTCAATATGAAGTAAGTGTTTGGACTGCAAATGGTCTCATAAATGTCAAATATTGTTGAGGTTTTTGTTATTTTGTTTTTGCTTTTTCTACGTTTCATGTGTCTAAATCAAGATCCGACCAAGGGCCACATTATCGGAGCTGGCTGATAGGTCTCTTAACGCTCTTTTAAGTTTATCCATCTCACTCCTTTATTTTCCCTGAAATTTACTGCTGAGAAACTGGATACTTTTCTCATAGTTTCCTACTATCTAGATTTTGCTAACTGCATCCACAAGGAATCTTTTAACATGTTCCTCCACCTTCCCTTCCATATTTTCTCTGGAAAAAGCCTGATCAGAATCAGGGTCCTTTGCTTTGATTTTGGTTTGGTTTTTTTTGGCAATATTACTTTAAGTATGATGTTAACTAGAAGATTTTTATAGATGCCCTTGTTTATATGACTGAAAAAATTACTTTTTATTCCTAATTTGCTGAGTTTTCTCAGGGATGGATATTGAACTCTACCAAATGCTTTTTGTCTTGAGATGATAATCATGGCTCTTCTTTAATAATCAACTAATATGGTAAATTATACAGATTCTGAATGCTAAACCAAACTGGCATGCCTTGGAAAAACAGCATGTGATCATAATCTATTACTTTTTATACATTGCTGTTTTCTATTTGCTAATATTTTAAGTATTTTTGTTTCTATGCTTATGAGAACATTAGTCTGTAGTGTTCTTCATTGTAGTATCTTTGTCTGATTTTATTATCAGAGTTAATCTAGTCTTATAAAAAGTTATGTGGGGGCACCTGGGTGGCTCAGTGGGTTAAAGCCTCTGCCTTTAGCTCAGGTCGTGATCCCAGGGTCCTGGGATTGAGCCCCTTATTGGACTCTCCGCTCAGTAGGGAGCCAGCTTCCCCCTCTCTCTCTGCCTGCCTCTCTGCCTCCTTGTGATCTCTGTCAAATAAGTAAATAAAATCTTTTAAAAAACAAAAAAAGTTAATGTGGTCCCTTTTTGAAAAAATTTTTGTGTATAACCATTATTTTTTTCCCCCTTATATAACAGACCTCATTAGTAAAGCTATCTGGGCCTGGAGCTTTCCTGTAGAAAAATCAATCTATTTCTGTAACTGCTGCACAGTCACTTAGATTCTCTATTACTTGTTGAGTCAGCTTTGGTAATTCGTGTATTCCAAGGAATTTTTCCATTTCATCTAAAGTTGCTGAATTGATTGGCATAAAGTTATGCACATCTTTTAATATCTATAGACTCCCCAGTGAGGACACCTCTCCCATACCTGATACCAGTAATTGTGTCTTCTCTTTTTCTTGATTAATGTCATTAGAGGTTTACCAATTTTATTTCTCTTTCAAAGAACCGGCTTTTGATTTCTTTGATTTTCTCTGTTATTTTCTATTTAATTGATTTTTGTTTACCTTTTTATTTTTCCTTCAATCTACTTTAATTTTGCTCTTTTTCTATTTCCTTAATTAAGACAAAAGGGCACTGATTTAAGATCTTCTTTTCTAACGTAAGTATTTAATTCTGTGAGTTACCCTTAAAAAACTGATTTAACTGTAGACTACATATTTTGGTAAGTTGTATTTTCATTCAGTTTAGAATATATTCCAATTTCCTCTGAGACATCTTCTTTGACTCATTGGTTATTTATAAAACAGCTGTTTAATTTCCAAATATTTGGGTTTTTTCCAGATTTACCCTGATGATTCCTTGAACAATTTATGGACGTTTGTTTTACAGCCTAGCATATAACCTATATTGGTGCACATACCACATGCTCTTGAACAAAGTTTGTAATCTGCTTTCCTTCAGAGGAATATTCTATAAATGTCAGGTCAGTTGGTCAGTAGTGTTTAAGTCTTCTATGCCCTTAGATTTTCTGTCTACTAATTATAATAAAGACAGACGGGTTTTGTCAGGTTTTGTGTAATTGTGGCTTTGTTGGTTTCTTTCAGTTCTGTCAGTGTTTGCTTTATGTGTACTGGAGGTCTGATACAGGGTACATAAAACTTTAAAGTTCTTATGTCTTCTTGTAACCCCTTTTTATCAATCTGAAATTTGTTTATATCTCTGACAATATTTCCTTCTCTGAAATCTAGCGATTATGATTAGAGTTTGTATGGTATGTCTTTTTCCATCATCTTACTTTTACTAGATCTATGTCTTTATACTTAATGTGTTTTGTAGACAGCATAGAGTTGGTTCTTGCTTTTCTTTATCCAGTCTGACAATCCCTGCCTTTTATTTTTATATTTTTATTTTATTTTCTTATTTTTATTAACATATAATGTAGTATTTGCCCCGGGGTACAGGTCTGGTGAATTGTCAGGCTTACACACTTCCCAGCACTCACCACAGCACATACCCTCCCCAATGTCCATAACAATCTCTGCCTTTTAATTGAAATATTTGGGCTATTTATACTCCCTGTAATTAGTGATATGGTTGGGTTTGGATTTATTATCTTATTAACTGTTTTCTCTACTTGTCTATTCCCTTTTTTATGCTTCACTGAATTTGATATTTTTTAACATCTCATTTTGTCACTACTATTAGCTTATTTAGTTACACTACTTCTTTTTCAGTGACTGTTCTAGTATTCACAATACGTAACTATAACTTATCTCCCTGTACATTTAAATATTACACAATTTGATGTATAATGTAAATCCTTACAATGATATACTTCTATGCCTCATTCCCTGCTGCTATATACTACTTTCATCTTTCATACTACTTCTATATTATCATAAACATTACAACATATTATTTTTGTTTTAAATAGTCAATAGCTCTTGTTATATAATAGTACTGAGGTATAATTCATATACCACAAAATTCACTCATTAAATGTAAAATTTAGCAATTTTTAATAAATTTACAGTTGCCCAGTCATCACCAAAATCCAGTTTGAGAACATTCCCATCATTCCACAGAGATTCCTTGTTCTCATTTCTAGTCAACCTTCATTCCTACTCCCAGTCTCGAGTAACCACTAATCTACATCTATCTCCATAAACTTGGCTTTCCTGGACATCTCACAGAATCAAACAATCTTTCTCTATGGCTTCTTCCACTTAACATAGTATTTTTGAAAAGGTTCATCCATGTTGTAGCATGTGTCAGTAGTTCATCCTCTTTACTGCAGAAAAGTAGTATATTACAAGGCTAGGTCACTTTTTCTTTATCCATTAACCAAGTGGTGGACGTCTGGAAGGCTTCCATTTCCCAGCTATTATGAATAACATTGCTATGAACATTTGTGAACAAGTGTTTGCGTGGGCGTATGTTTTCACTTCTCTTGGGTATATAACTAGGAGCAGAACTGCTCAAATGAATATGTTCAACACTCAGAGTATGTTCAGCCTCTAAAATGTTTTCGACAGCAAGTGCGCCATTTCCCACCAGTAGCGTGTCACAGTCCCAGTTTTTCCACATCCTCACTAACACCTGAGACTGTCTGCCTTTTGAGTTACACAGTCAGTCTGCTTGGTGAGAAGTGCTCGCTCACTGCAGTTTGGAGTTGTATTTCCTTGATGATGAAAGATGTCTGAACATCTTGGCTATGCTTGTTAGCTATTTATCTATCTTTGGAGATTACTCCAAAGCTCCAAAGTAATGAGAGTTGTTTCTGATGAGAGATCTGCTCTCATACCTACTGCTGCTCCTTGGCATTTAATGTGACTTTTCTCTGTGGCTGCTTTAATATTTTTCTCTGTGCCACTCATTTTGATCAATCTATATATGGTTTCCTTTATTTTACCTGTGCTCGGGTTCACCGAGCTTCTTGAAAATTTGTGTTTATAGTTTGGATAAGTTTTGGGCCATTATTTCTTCCTTCTTTTTCCTCCCTCCTTTTCTCCAGAGACTCCAAATGCCCATATATTAGGCTACCCAATGCTGTCTCACAGGTCATAAATATTTCTTTTAATTTTTTTTTTCTGTGTTTTATTTTGAGAAGATTCTATTGCTCTATCTTCAAGTTCACTAATGTTTTTTCCTATCTCATCTACTGACATTAATCCCATCCAGGGCATTTTTCATCTCAAGCACTAATAACTTTTATCTCTAGGAGTTAGATTTGCATCTTCTTTAGTATCTTCCATGTCACTACTTAACTTTTTGGACCTATGGACTATGGTTGTAATAACTATTATGTCCTTATCTGCTAATTCTAACATCTGTTTCAGGTCTAAGTCAGTTTTGATTGATCTTTGTTCTCACTATAAATTGTGCTTTTCTTCTTCTTTACACACCTCATAATCTGACTGAATGGCAGACACTATGAATTTTACCTTGTTGGGTTCTGGAAATTTCTGTATCATTAATATTACTGTGCTTTGTTCTGTGGGTAGTTAAGTTACTTGGAAACAGTTTGATTCTTTCCGGTATTATTTTTAAGAATTGTAGTGGGGACCAGAACAGTGTTTATTGTGGTCTTAATTACTCCCCACTACAGAGGCAAGATGGTCCTGAGTATTCTACCCAATGTCCTATAAATCATTAAGTTTTCCTTCTGGCTGGTATAAACAAGCCAATGTGAGCACAGTCTATCAAATAATTATTTCCCTGGCCTTGGGTAGATCAGCATTTGCTGATCAGTAGTCTGCTGAATAACCAAGGGGAACCATAGGTATAGTGCTTGCTCTCTTCTCCAGTATCTGGCCCTGCAAACTCAACCCACCATAGTCTTCCCACAGTCTCAGGTCATGAAGTCCTTTAGGCTCCAACTGGGTTCCAATCCCCTGAGCTATAGCCTGGAAACTCTCTCTAGGGCTCTGTCACTTGTTTCCCATTTTGTCAGGGACCGCTGTCCTTCATTGCCTGATGTCCAGTATTCTGAAAAGTTTTTTTTTTTCCTTCTATATGGGAGAGTAAATCTAGTGCCCCTTATTCCATGTTGGCCCAAACTGCAAGTTCAAAGTCTAACACCATTTCTAATAATCATTCAGACACAAGAAAATATCTAAGTATGGGAGAGTAATTAGTCTTCAGTGAATTCTACTGTATTACCATTTCTTATTATAGATTGTCTTGGTTTCTAAATTCTGTGGCTGGAAGACCCTTTCATATTTAAACTCTGAAGTTCTAATATCTCAGGGAGATTTGAATAATGGCTGCATACCACACCATAGGTGCTCATTAAATATGAACACCATTACTATTTTTCTTTCTCAAGAAATTACCCAGGAAAGCCTCTAGATGTCCCTCTTAAAAATTAATGGTTTAGGCTCTTCCTCTCAGCGGCCTGGGGTGACCTCTGAAAATGGTTCGCTATTCGCTTGACCCGGAAAACCCTACGAAATCATGCAAGTCAAGAGGTTCAAATCTCCGTGTTCACTTTAAGAACACACGTGAAACTGCCCAGGCCATCAAGGGTATGCATATCCGAAAAGCCACCAAGTATCTGAAAGACGTCACTTTGCAGAAGCAGTGTGTGCCATTCCGTCGCTACAATGGTGGAGTTGGTAGGTGTGCCCAGGCCAAACAGTGGGGCTGGACACAAGGTCGGTGGCCCAAGAAGAGTGCTGAATTTTTACTGCACATGCTTAAAAACGCAGAGAGTAATGCTGAACTTAAGGGTTTAGATGTCGATTCTCTGGTCACTGAGCACATTCAGGTGAACAAAGCCCCCAAGATGCGGTGTAGGACTTACAGGGCTCATGGTCGCATTAACCCATACATGAGCTCTCCCTGCCACATTGAGATGATCCTTACTGAAAAAGAGCAGATTTTTCCTAAACCAGAAGAGGAGGTTGCACAGAAGAAAAAGATATCCCAGAAGAAACTGAAGAAACAAAATCTTATGGCCTGGGAGTAAATTTGCACAGAATAAATGCAAACAAAAATATAAAAAAAAAATTAATGGTTTAGGAAATCACAATTTGAAGAAATTTAGCTGCAAACTATCTGTGTAAATTGCTAAAGGTCATTATCATGGTTGCTCAAGATATAGTAAAATAAATACTAAGGTAATACTCATGTGTCTTCCTTCTCTCCAGATTCCTACATTTCATCTATCCCCTATTCTTAAAGAATCTCTTTCTTTTTCTCAAAGCCATCTTGATCTTTTAATGCCCTTAGTCACCATACCTGCTTGGGCCTTTACCAATCACCCAAGTCAGTCTACCTATCTCTGCCATTCAACCCTTAAATCTATCAGGCTTACTGCCACCATATTAAATGTTCTAAAATATTCTGCTTGTACAATTTATTTCCCATAAATTTTCAACTGCATTTCATTATTTTAGTATAAAAGTTAAAATTCTTTGGTATTAAATCGGTCACACTTCCAAAGAAAAGAATAACAGGAATTACTGTTTTAGTTCACATTCCTGAATACTTATAAACACACCCATATCCACCTCAATCTAGACAGCAAGATAACTTCTTGGGAGTTCCGATTTCTAAAACAAACAACAATAAAATACCAAGTTTATCAAAGGAATTCTAAGATAATGGATCACCCTTACCAGTGCCTGGCTAACATTTCCTCCAGTGGCCAGGGATTTGAAATGGCTGCTGTTATAGACCAACTGAACTTCTGAGATCTCCACTGTTTCCAGTTCTTCTTGAGTCTGCCGATCAATCACATGCAACTTCTCCACACTGTCCAAGAGCACAACTGTGCGTGAGTTTATCCACTGCAAATCAAGCACACCACAAAAAAAAGGTGAGGCCCATCCTACATCATCATTCAGGACAAAAAGAAAGCCTGGCCACTCAGTTAAATTATATGGAAGATTTTATCCGTTTAGTAATTTGATGAAAACAAAATCAGAGCAAGAACTACTTGATGACAGTAGTGGCTAGACAGTACTGGATAATAGTGCATAACACAGTAATGAGTTCTGACAGTGTTAAAATGACCCATAGCATTTAAAAAGGTAACTAAGAAGGGAGCCTGAGTAGTTCACCTGGTTAAGTACCTGACTCTCAGCATCATGAGACCAAGCCCTGTGAGCTCCCCTGAGGTTTAATAGATATATTAGAGAATATATTAGTTTTAGTAAAATTCTTTAAATTGTACACTGGCACAAATGAATTAAACAGAATGACAAACTATGCATTTCTCACGTTTTGACATTAATTAAAGTGCAAATAAACCTCATAAACCTATGTGGTCAAGTAATTGTTAGCATTTACATAATATATATTTTAAAACAGAAGCATTCTAAAATATGTATTTCTTTTAAAACCTCCCCACCAATTATGGGAGAGCTCCTTGCTTTTCTATCTCTCCATATTCCAAATTTTCTTTAATAAGTACTATTATAATTTTAGAGTTATGACATAATAATATTAAAAATCTTCTGAAGGATGACATTTTGATAAATTTCTTGGGTTTTATAGGTCTTCTTTTCTTTTTTTTTTTTTTTAAGATTTTTTTTATTTGTGAGCCAGAGAACGTGTGCATGTGAGTAGGAGGAGGGGTGGTGGGAGAGAGTCTTCAAGCAGACTCCCAGTGAGTGTGGAGCCTGACACAGGGCTCAATCTCATGACCCATGAGATCATGACCTGAGCTGAAACCAAGAGGTGGATACCCAACCAACCGAGTCACCCAGGCACCTGTACTATTTCTTTAAAAAAAAAAAAAAAAAAAAAAAAAAAACTTAAAAAAAAAAAAATTCAATCCCTCTCCAGGAAACAAGTGAAATTTTAAAATCTGCGCAATTTAGGGGGTGCCTGGGTGGCTCAGTCATTAAGCGGCTGCCTTCGGCTTGGGTCATGATCCCAGGGTCCTGGGCTCAAGTCCTGCATCGGGCTCTCCACTCAGTGGGAAACCTGCTTCTCCCTCTCTCTCTGCTTGTGTTGCCTCTCTGTGTCTCTGTCAAATAAATAAAAAATAAAATAAAATAAAATCTTCAAAATCTGCTCAATTAGAATTTTAAATTAGCCAGAACAAAGTGCTTCTCCTGTACTTTCTCTCGCCAGCATTCAAGTTGTTTCATTTATGACCTATTCCATGTCATCAAGGATTATTTGCATAATACTATATCAAAAACAACCAAGTTAAAATGGATCACTTTTAACATAAGTGAAAATACACTCATCACTATAAGGGAAGGGTTTTTATTCTGTTTTTCCCCCCAAAATTTCTCTCTCAGAAAACATGGAGTTTGATGCTCAAATCATTTACAAAGGGCTCCTATAAGGTGCTCTTTTGATTATTTTAAAAAACAAAGTATCATTTAGGAAAGACACATTATTGGCCTTATACAACCTTAGTCAGTACTAGTTTTTAGATGCTATCAAAGGCCACCTGGTTTAAAAAGAATGACCAATGTTCTTAGCAGGTATAGCAATTTTTCCTAAGATTAGACCCTCACAATTGCAACTGCTGACACTGTTGTAAATGAGCCTTTTAATGGTAATTTATAAAGCAATGCAGTTACTATCATGTCATGGAAAAGCCACAGGACAGATGAAAACACCTACTACCCTACTGTGGGGAGAACAGCTACTGTTGGTTGAGGGAAAACTTTCCAGGGACAGAATCTTATGCAGATTTTAAGAGTGCTGTGTCTCAAACATCTTCAACAGAAGTAATTATGATGAATTCTAGGAAGCTGTGTTAGATAATCCAAAAGGAGTCCTGATGAGGACAAAGGCACTGATGTCTTATATTCATGAGAAGAGTTTGAAAAAAACATTTTGTGAAATATATGAATAGAAACAAAGTATTGTGTCTAAATCCACAGTCTGTGAGATTAAAAGGCAATGTGCAACTAAATTAATAAATTGTATATTATAAAGAAAAGATCCATTTCATCTACATCTTTAAAAGTTATTAAGTTAGAGGAAAAACTTTTAGCCAACTTCTTAGAAAAATGAGGCTCTGTCTCTTATTTAGGGTTACCTATATCCAAGCATATACAGAATGTTTCACTGGATATTGACACGCCAAAAGCATTAATGACAGAAACCCAAAAATACTATAATTACACTATTTGCAAAGTTGACACACAACTTGAAAAAGAAAAAAAATTTGATACAAAAAGAAACGTTTTTTTAAACCAAAAAGTTGCTTAAAATGGAAATGTATGGTGGAGAGAAAATTCTGCAGTTTTTAGCTGTGAAGAAAAAGAATGAAGTACATAAACTCCTGAACTAATGAGGATAAGCTCAGAAGTACAAAAGTATGTTTACAAAGAAAGCCGGGCAATGATCCTCAAGAAACCCATCCAAATTCTTCTGAACTTCCCTTTGAACTAATCAAGACATCAAAGAAAACTTTTCCTGACCCTGCCACACTGTTCAGCAGGACATAGGCTGAAAGGCAATTAAATGTAAGGTGGCACCAGGGCATCTGGGTAGCTCAGTGAGTTAAATGTGTTGGTTTCGGCTCAGGTCATGAATTCAGAGTTGCGAGATCAAGCCCCACATGGGGCTCCGTGCCTGGCTAAGATTCTATCTCTCCCTCAGCCCTCCCTCCTAGCTCTACCTCTTCCCACACCAAAAAAAAAAAAAAGAAGTAATATGGGATTACACCGAACTCAGACTCCATTACTTTGGTCCCTATTTTACATAATCCCAAAGGTCAAGATTCATGGCAGAAATCCTGGTAGTGCTAATATACAGGGTCTCAAAACAATTACATGAGATAAATGGGGACAAATTAATCTGAATAATACTCACAGTAAAGTTGATGAGATCATAGAAGAGGTGAAGGTGCTTTTGCTTAGTAACATGAATTGCTCCAGACTCATCTCTCTTAACCTGATAGTGAAATAAAAACAACTTAAATATCAGATATGTTTTGAGGGGTTTTGGAGATACTTAGTTATAGTCTACCTGGAAAATGACTTCCATCACAGTACAGATAAGCCCAAAATACTGGCTATTAAAGAAACTATTACATAAATGAAAAAAATCATTCATACCATGATTTGTACCAAAATGTAAGGCACACCTGCTCAGTGCTGTCAGTCCTGTAACATGTGTTCACTCTACTGTAATTTCAGAACAAATGACCTCCATCCCATCAGTGACCGCACTCAGCTAGAGTTAAAGCATAAAATGGGACTGACCACATGGTATGATAAAGTCATACTGGCCTCACCAGATACCTGAATAAAGTCTGCTGACCTCACCAGATCCCTGAACACACAACGAGACCTCCTAACGCAGACCCTTCGCGTACTCTCATCTTCACTTCAGCAGAGCACTCCCCCTGGAAGGAGCGACAGGCCAGTAGAAGGAGCATGTGATCTAGACTCACATGCTTCAGTTCCACTGTCACAGCTGTGTGACCAAGGGCCAATCACTTATTCTTTCTCAGTTTCTTCAGTTGAAAAATGAAAATGAACACCAAATTTGTTACCTATTTGGCATATACTGAAAGTGTTTCACAAACAAAAAAACAATGCCAACATTACCTATTCTCTTCTGATTCACTAAAGTCCTTGCTAAAGAAGATCACTTCACTTATACATATTCTAAATCCCACTCCCTTCCCCACTGCTTAATATTACCTCTCCCTTGCTGGAATATGCATTCACTCCCTTTTAAGGACACTTTTCCTTTTGCTATCTAACATATTTCTGATTCCTCCACCTTCAAATAAAAAACAAAAACAAATAGCCATTCCCTGATTTGCTTTTTACAGATATTTAACCATTCTCATGCCTCTTGCAGCCAAACACTAGGGGTGTAAATCTGCTCTTCTTGACACATTTTTTTAACAAGCCTCTACAGAGCTTCTACCTCCATTCTGTTGATAATTAGTCCTCTGAAAAGTTTCTAATCAACAACTACTTATGGGGGCACCTGGGTAGCTTAGCAGGTTAAGTGTCTGCCTTCAGCTCTGCTCATGACCCCTGCTCAGTGGGGAGTCTACCTCTTTCTACCCCCCCACCTGCCCACCCTCACTCATTCTTTTTTCTCTCTCAAATAAATCTTAAAACAACAGCAACAACAACAAAACCAACAAACTACTTGCACATTCAGTGGTCTTATCCTCAGTGGTCTTCTCTCTTGATCTTTATTTAATAATGGTATTACCCTGGAAGTGACCTAGTCCTGAAGCCTATCCTTTGTCTCCTATGTGGGGCCATACTGTCCCACTTCCCCTTCTACCTCTATGTGTCTTTATTGGAACATTCTTTCTTGATTCCTTTTCTTTTTCCTTTCCCTTGTGAGTGCCTGCTAAGGCTACGTATGCTCTGGCTTTTGATTTTCACAGCTTCAACAACATTCTCTATCCTGAAATTCTCACCTGCACTCCAGACTTGGATTGTTGTCTGCGCAGAGGACATTCCCTGAGAAAACACTTAAGAATCCCACCTTTGCTTCTAATGCAACATATTCAAATCCTCTGTAACCCTGGCCCTTCAAATAAATAGCTCATGCCTCTAAAGTACAGTCAGAAAAGATTCATTCATATCCTTTAGTTCCCAGATCCAGTGAGAAGCCTTGTCCTTCCTTCAAAATGTCATCCCTCACTCTCACTGAAACCAAGCCTCCTTGTCTGAAGACCTCATACCTGCTTTGACACAAGAGCAAAACCCTCCATTTCCCCCGCTATCACCTATAATCTATTTTTCCTGCTACTTCTATACCGGTCTTCCTAAAATACCATTTTAATCACATCTTTATCTCTTGAGTTACGAGGAACCTGTAGCTCCTCATTACCTAGACTAGGCCAATTATATAATCTTGATCAGGGGTCAGTAAACTTTTTTTGTAAAAGGACAAACAACAAATATTCTACATTCTGTGGATAATACAGTCTCGGTCACAACTACTCAATTCTGCTACTGTAGCATGAAAGCAGCCACAAATCATCTATAATCAAATGGCCACGACTGTGTTCCAAGAAAACTTCATTTATAAAACAAGCAGCTGGCCAGATTTGGTCCATAGGCCAAAGGTACATAGGTACAATCGCATATTTACACACACAAACCATTAATCATTTGTTAGTCAAAGGAGATGAACTGAGAAATACATGGAGGGGCATGGAGCTGAGGTGATCCATTGTTTTCCATGTTAATCATTAAAGCCTAAAATTAAAATTAAATGATCACTCTCTCTCCAAAGAATTATAATAGCATATTTTTTGACATAATATTAAATCACTGATGAATCAGGAAGAAAATATTATGATAAAGGACTTTATAACAGATCTAGCATCATATCAGGACTTACCAACAGAAAATGAACAACATCTCCTCTGCAGAAGGCAAGCATGGGATTCACATAATTATGTACTGCCACAAAGTGCCAGGCCAGCAATGGAACACTGGAAGGATCCATCTAAGTGAGTAAAAGGCCAAAAATATTTATATATTATATATATATATCTATCATATATCAACACAGTTAACAGACAGTAGGACAAAAGGGAAACCAATTAAAAAGAGCATCTGACTAGTGTTCCTTGATAAAACTTCTCCTAATTTCTCATTAAAATTGCAGTGAAGCAGGGACTGACTGGGCAGTATCAAGAGGGAACATTCTGGGTTGATCCTAATGTTCTGTATCTTGATAGAGGTTTCGGTTATAAAGTATATACACTTTAAAGTTCAGCAAATGTATGACCAAGATCTGTGCAGTTCACTGTAAGTAAATTCTACACTGAAGGAGAAACAAATATTGAACTCTAAATGTAATGCATGCTGAGTATTTAGGCAAATGAGTATTAACTTTTGCAATTTATTGGAAATACATTTAAAATAACAATTTGATGGGTAGATGGACAAAGACATATTTAATAAAGTACAATAAACTGTTATTCATAGAATTTATATAGTAGGTATACAAATGTTCGATGTAAAATTCTACTTCTCTATTTGATAACGTTAGTATTGGAAAAAAATAGTAGTAAAAACATACAAAAAGATGCCAACATACACCACCATGATAAACCTCAGTTAACCAGTGAAGCTAACCTAAAAACACTAATGGCAATCTAAGCTAGCCATGCTCTCTGAAAGGGCAGATCTGTTTCCCTGGAGGCCCGGACATAATGGAATACCAAACAACAAACAGAAGAGTGGTCTCGCTCAGCACAGGGGCTGTGCTCTCAATTAGTCTTGGCTCTGTACCATCATTCTCCATCTCATCCCATCAATACTTCTCCTCACATATACACTAGAAGATCACAACTCTCTGAAAACAACCAAGCAGCAAAAGAAAGGGAAACTGGGGTATGCGTCATAGATGTTCAGAAGTAGCCTCTATGTACAAAGTATGTATGTACAAAGTAAAATACTACAGTTGTTCTCTCATAAACTTAAACAAATTAAAACAATAAAAGTAAAGAAGTACAGACCCTGTGATCTGCACCTCTCTAGTCACCAGCTTATACTGCTTTGGTCACATCAAGGTAACTCCAGACGATGATCTTTGGAGC
This sequence comes from Mustela nigripes, assembly GCF_022355385.1. Lineage (NCBI taxonomy): Eukaryota > Metazoa > Chordata > Mammalia > Carnivora > Mustelidae > Mustela > Mustela nigripes. Next base: position 112,317,342 of record NC_081558.1, read on the forward strand.
ACTGACTTCCATTCTACCTCGTTTTCTGACAATCTCACAGAATTTGCCACTTTCAAGTTATTTCCCCACTTCTGAAATGGTCTTTTTGCCAGTAAGATGGAGAGGTTTACTCACCCGTCCATAGGGAAAAGTCATCCACACTTTCAAAGATGGTTTCAATCCAATGACCAGTATCTTTAGAAGAAAAATGTATTTTTAATGTTTACCCTGTAATTTTCAAATTTTTGGTATTCAAAGCCTCTAAAAGTTAGAGGAGTTTCACCTTCTAAATATACCAACCAACCTTTGTTAAGGATGCCATGGCCAATAAGGAAAACTGTGTGATGGGATGATCTTTCAACTCAGGCTTCGAATGGAGAGGCTCAATACAGCAAACTTCACCCTTGGAACCACTGAATAGACACCTAGACTCACATGTTCTCACTCCCATCACTCTCCTGCAAAGGTAACCAAAAAATTCAGAATTGATTTAGTAATAATTCAAGGCACTACCATCTCTGGCATGGACCACTACAATAGCCTCCTAACTCCTATTCTTGCCTCAATAATCCAACTCCATAGGACATCAGTAGGTTCTTTGTAATGTCAGATTTATCACTCTTCTCCTAAAAACACTCCAATGGCTTGCCACTATACATAAAATAAAATCCAAACTCCTTACCATGTGTTCAAAGGTCCTATATGATTTGACTCCTGCCTTCACTCTTTTCCCACTACTATCAAAGTCACACTCCAGCCACAACTGCCTTCTTTCCGATGCTCCAACAAACCAAACCTGTGCCCACTTCAACATCTTTGTGCTTGAACATCCCTCCACCTAGAACACTTCTAGACCTTTGCATTTGTTGACCAGATTATCACTCAGGTCTTTGCTCACATGTCACCTTCCTGAATTATCCTCAAGCGCACTCCAGCAAGCTGACTGGTCTTATTTTCTTCAAAGCACTTGTAACTATCTGAAGTTATCTCATTTATGTATTGTTTAGTACTGTGTCCCTACCCCCACCCCAATGAGAATTCTTTTTTTTTTTTTAAGATTTTATTTATTTGACAGAAAGAGATAGAGCAAGAGAAGGAATAAAAGCAGGGGGAGTGGGAGAGGGAGAAGCAGGCTTCCTTCTGAGAAAGTCTGATTAGCGGCTCAATCCCAGGACCCTGGGATCATGCATGACCCAAGCTGAAGGCAGATGCTTAACGACTGAGCCACACAGGTGCCCCTATAAGTTCTACTAGAGTAGTACTTTGGTTCACAGCTCCAAGTCTGATGCCTAGGACAATGCCTACACATAGGAGATGCTCACTAAACATTAGCAGAATAGTAATTTGTAAGCAATTACTTTGGGCTTAGCAATGTGAGAAAGTATGAGAAATATAAGAAACACAGTCCTGACTTTGAGAACTTATGGAAACACAATGTGCATTGAATTTTATGTTCAAATTGCTAAAAACAACAACAACAAAAAACCTCTCCTTTATAAATATCTGCCCATGTATCTAGACACTAGACAGTCTTTGTTCTTATAGAGAAACGGGGCAATTCCTAGGCAATAAAAACCTTTCTACACTGTTAGGGTTATAATCAACTGGGCCTGGGGCCTAAACTGAAATTAGTGACACACTCCAGAATCATGGTTCCCAAGACCGACACCTTTTATGAATTCCCTGGGGAGCAGGAGTTCAGAATTCCAACTCAGACCTACTGAGAAAAAATTCTGGGTGGCCAGGCCTGGATCTCCAAATGTTCTATAAGCCTCTCCAAGTCATAATATACAGCCATCACCTATTTTTAATCACATGGGTTTTCCAGACTGCTTCATGTTCAACATCAAGTCATTAAACCACAGCTAGTCTTTTCATTTCATTTGTCAACAAATGTCCTTTAGTCTCTTACTTAAATGTCAGTTCAAAAACAGAGCCTCCGCTGTCATTGCAAATTGCAAGAGTTGGATCATCTGTAAACTGAACAGAGAAGAAATTCACTTTCTTAGAGATGTTTCAACAATCAGTCAAGTATTAAAAAGGGAAAAAATCATAATATCTTAAAAATCTAAAAAAAACCACATTTAATAGCATTTGAAATCACCTAGATTTAGTACATCATTCTAAATATACAAACTTACCCATATTCAGAATAAAAATGGCTCAATATCTTTAAAAGCCTGAGACTTTAAAAAGCAAACCCACCTTTCATCAGGATCAAAGAGAAATACAAACTATATCTCATAAAAAGCCCTAAAGTTCCACTTGGGCTCTTAACAGTAACTTTTTCTAAGCTGCTAGTAAACTGAATAGGGTCTACTAGATACATTTGCAGTTGCCTAGTTTTCAAGAACAAAGGCATAGTAAAAGATATTTGCTATCTTTGGGAAATAAACTTGAATACGTTTTCTGCCTAACTGAAGAATCAGTGCACTATATTTAAAATAGTTTAAATACTTTTTATGGAACGATTCCAAACATGTGCTGCCCCCTGATCTTACTTGACAGAGTATACTTCACTTATTACCTACTCTCGAAAACTCCAAATAACAGTCACAGTGACCGATGGTCCTAAGGGCTTATGAGGTATACAAAACTGAGTAACTTGAGTCAGTTAGAGTGACCGGTATCCCTAACCCCAAAGACTGGTGAGCCATCCTAAACGGCATGTCTTTGTTCTCTCTGGGACAGCTGAGGTACAGCTGACTACTGTTAAATAATTCTTCTGGAGACTACTGTAAAATTATTCTTCCCACACACAGGCACAACAAAGAAGACCCACACCTCTGTTCTCAAGGCCTCATGGACCAACTGCCAGAGCGGGGAAGTATATACCTGAATGTAGGAAAATCAACTGAACTTGCATTTTTATTTATTAACTTTCTACTTATCTTTGTGTTTTGGAATGTACTTAAATATTAGTACAGTACTACATTTATAGTATTTTTTAAATAAATAAATACATACACATACATACATATATACACACGTATTAAGGATGTAAGCCCAAGTTGTTATTGCTGGGATATAGGGTTAAATTTGGAGAACAATGAATAAGAGTACTAAAGAGCAAGTGGCTGTTGTCAATCCAAGACTCTGGAGTATTCAATCATATATATATATCACTTGCTACCTCTTACTCCAATGTCACAGCACCTGCACTGCGAGGGCTTTATCACCAATCCCAAGCAACACAATGGCTACCATTTCCATGCTTTTAACCGCAGCTGCGTTCTTCTCTATCCTCTCTGCCTTTGTATCTTCTGTTTCCTGTTTCTCTCAAGGATTTTGCCTTTTTCTATAAATGAACTGTCCTTTTACAAAACCAATTAGTTATCCCTTCAGCCAAACATTTACTGAGCAGCTACCATGCGTAATCCAAAAATAAATGCGAAACAGATTCGGGTTTCAAAAACCCTCATCTATTAAAGGAGAGAAGACATAAACACAAACAACTGTGACATGCCATAGGAAAAGAGGTCAAGAAAAACTGCCATGATGTTCAGAAACAGGGAAAAGTCTATTTCTCCTTGTCTTGGTTGCTTTCAGTGTTACTAAATGCTTCAGTGCTGCTTTGTCACAAAAGACTTTTATGTAACTAACCTAGATGCAGGCACATAAACTCCAGATGCTTACAGACTTTAAAAAGCATATGTATGGATAAGAGAGGTCTGCACGGCTAAGCAACCAAATGTGTACATGATTAAAATCTACAAGATCTGATTTTAGACTTCCCTAGTTACAGTCCTTTACCTTTTATGCTTCTGAACATGGGCCTGACAGCATACAAAAACCAAAGTTCACATTGTATTTATAAATGAAATCTGTTACCTAAGCTGGCTTATTTTTCTCAGACCTGTACGGAGAATGCCAAGACTCAAATCGTAATGCTTTTCCCTTAGAGGCCTGAAAGAAAATAAACCAACAGCTCTGTTTCTAAACATAGTGCAAACCTCGGTGCTTTCACAGCTGGTGTCTTGAATCTCAGGAAACTCCCAACAAAGTGTGACAGAGCAATGTCGGTGGACTAAACAAAAGGTAAAAAGGCCTTTTTAAATCTCCGTATGATTTTTCCAGCAGGATACTGCTGCCAACCTCTGGTCTAGAACCACATGGGTTTACTCTTTCTGCTGTTCTATTAGATGTTAACCCAACGTGCAGCTGAATATTACCAAGGTACCCAGCCCATCTCCAGTTCTAACCTGCAAAGCACCCGATGGGGCCAAAGAAAACTTCAGTTTCAAGGATTCTGTTTTTAACGAAATGTGCTTAAAAATGCACACACAAACATAATAAAAAGTATTAGACAAGGAAAAAAACCCAAGTATTACCTTAATATGCAATATTGCTGTTCCTGGAGGATGAGCATCTGTTATTGATCGTAGAAGTTTTCCACTGGCCAAATCCCACATTGTGATCTAGAAGACAACTCAATGCTTCAAACACCAAACTATTGCTCTTTTTTGGACTTAAGTATCCTGCCTTGTGGAGAAATAATCCATCCCTAGTCTATAAACATTGCAGGCAAAAAACTATGAAGTTGAAGCATAACCAAAGGTCGCAGCTTCATAAAAGCATAGGGCCTTTATCCCATCTTCTTCATCTTCCCTTCATCCTGCCCAACCTACTTTTCCCTTTGGATTTTAAACATTGTTCTTATACCAAGAAGTTATCAATTTCTTCAATGAGCCGATCTCTTTATCAATGGTAAAAATTATAAGAAAGGCTCACTGCCAAACCAACTAGTGATGTATAAGTCACACGAGAAAAGCGAAAACTTATTGCCAGTTTCAGAAGTAGAAAGCAATTCTAAGAGTTATCCAGGAACACAGTAATGAGAATAGGGAAAGCAGAATATAGTATATTCAAAAAGCAGCAACAATTACCTATGCTACTATAAGGAATTAAATTTTGATATAATAGCCTGGTCGGTTTATAAAAGCTATTTATTTACCTAGACTCATAAATTAAGATATTAAAAATCACAAATTCTGGCTCAGTTGATAAGAATTATTAAAAACTGAATAAAAGACCGAGCAATCTCAGGTTAGCTCTACAGACATGTCACTACAATTTTTGGTCTTTGAGATACTGATCTAGAAATATTTTTTAATTAATCAAACTGGGCAAATTTAATGCAAGTTTATTTTCATATCCAGATACTCATGTACAGAACTCAATGCAGTGAATTCCCAAATTATCAACAAATGGACTGTAATAGCTGTGTTTGCATTTCACCTAAACAATTGCTTACTACATACCTAGTGCCCTCATCTGTCCCACCCATGCTTTTCTCCTATCTCCAGTGTTATCCCACTTCCATTTTTTTCCTCCAGATTTCTATTTAAATTCTAGTTAGTTAACATATAGTATAATACAGGTTTCAGGAATAGTATTCAATGATTCGTCACTTACATGTTAACACCCAGTGCTCATCATAACAAGTGCCCTCCTTAATACCAACCATCCATTTAGCCCATCCCCCACCCACCTCCCCTCCAGTAGCCCTCAGTTTGTTCTCTATTGTTAAGAGTCTCTTAAGGGTGCTTCGGTGGCTTATTCGATTGGGTGTCTGACTCTTGGGTTAGGCTCAGATCATGATCTTGGGGTCATGGGATCAAGCCCCCCATCAGGCCCCGTGCTCATCACAGAGTCTGCTTATCCCTCTCCCCCGTTCCTCCCTGCTCATGTGCTAATAAATAAAATATTTTCAAAAATGGTCTCTTATGGTTTGCTTCCCTTTTTCCCCTTCCCATATGTTCATGTTTTGTTTCTTAAATTCCACATATGAATGAAATCAGATTGTATTTGTCTTTCTGACTTATTTCACGTAGAATACACTGTAGCTCCATCAATGTAGTTGCAAATGGCAAGATTTCACACTTTCTGATGGTTGAGTAATATTCCTCTGTGCGTGTGTGTGTGTGTGTGTGTATAAATCTTCTTCTTTAACTCACATCTTCTTTAACCATTCATCAATCAGTGGACATTTGGACTATCTCCATTGTTTGGCTATTGTTAATAATGCTGCTATAGGGCTCCTGGGTGGCTCAGCGGGTTAAGCCTCTGCCTTCAGCTCAGGTCATGATCTCAGGGTCCTGGGATGGAGCCCTGCATCGGGCTCTCTGCTCAGCAGGGAGCCTGTTTCCCTTCTCTCTCTGCCTGCTTCTCTGCCTGCTTGCGCTCTCTCTCTCAGTCAAATAAATAAAGTAAAATCTTTAAAAAAATAATAATAATGCTACTATAAACATTGGGGCACATCAACCCCTTCGAATCAGTATTTTTGTGTCCTTTGCATAAACACCTACTATTGCAATTGCTAGATCATAGCACAGTTCTATTTTTAACTTTTTGAGGAACCTCCATCCTGTTTTCCAGAGTGTCTACACGAGACTGCATTCCCACCAACATGTAAGAGGATTTGCCTTTCTCCACATCCTCACCACATCTGTGGTTTCCTGTGTTGTTAATTTTAGCCATTTTGACAGGTGTCAGATAGTAGAGAGATACTAGGCTTTTTAAAATTAATTTTAACGTTGTCTTATGGATAAAATAAAGTTCACATTTACCTGTCCTTTAGCAAAGCCACAGAGAAGTCTTGAGCAGTCATTGTTGATACTGAGGGCAGAGATGGCTCCATACTGACCTCCAACACTAGTACTACCCAGACAGAGTCTCAAAGCTTGATTCTGATCTAAAGAAAGCGAATTTGTCAAATCAGGTGGAAGAAATGAAAGGAGTGGAAAAATATGTATTTAGTATCAGCTTGTTTTCAAAGACTAGGGAGGTAGCAAAAATCAAAAGAATCAAAGGATGAAGTTATATTCATATGTATTTATTGAGCATGTAGTAGATGCGGGGCACTGAATTATATACTAAGGATGAAGAAAAAAACCAAGATCTACAAGGAAGCATAATATAGAAGCTGTTAATAAGTAAAAAAAATCCATAAATAATATTTATCTCTTCGAACAAATCAATGATCTTTCATCTGTCTCATTCTAAACCTGTATTTCTTGCTGTTTTCTGTATGTAAGGTAACAGAGAATATCACTTGAAGGGGGTGGGATTATGGACATTGGGGAGGGTATGTGATTTGGTGAGTGCTGTGAAGTGTGTAAACCTGGTGATTCACAGACCTGTACCCCTGGGGATAAAAATATATGTTTATAAAAAATAAAAAATTAAAAAAAAAATTTACATTTTATTATCCACAAAGAAAAGGTTTCCTAGGCAAATTAACAGTGCAAACAAAATTACAGAGTAAATATTTAAACTACTTAAGAAAATTATTTTCAATCGTCAACATTTGATATGCTAAAAGCAAACAGTTCAAATCTCTACTAGATTAAGTTATTTAAGGGTAAGGATCTTGCCTTAATTCCGGTTTTCTCTAGGAGGCATTCAAATATTTATTAAAACTTATTATCTAATAATTAAAAGAAATTCCTCTAAGGCTTCTCCTAGGAAATGCTTATTTTGTGTACAGTTCATTATTGTATCCACTTAAAAACAATGAAATAAAAAATTCAAGTATACGAAGGCATGCCTACAAAAATTAACTGTTTAGGGGGAAAGAAAGTCACCATATCTGCACAATCTGAGTTCTCTGAACTCACCCAGCAATTGTTTGTGCTTCCCTTAACTACTCACACGCTATTCTTTGGTGGTAGGTATGTCTTACTTCCACTAATAGTCCTTTCTAAGGGCTAAGATCATAAGTGAACTAACACTCCCGAAGTACCAAGCCTGGTGCCTTGCACCCAGGAGGCATCTGACAATCATCTGAATAGCTTCCTCATTTGCTTCTAGTTAGTTAACGTATAGTATAAGGGTAAATCTAGAAGGGTAAATCTAGTTATCAGAAAGAACTTAAGACATTCATTCTCAGATCTAGGGAATAATACTATGTAGAACTTTTTGCCCATCCAAAGGGAATATTTCTAAGAATATTTTTCTGTGTTCATAAACGGTCTTTAGGCAACAACGTTCGGTATACACACACACACACACACACACACACCCCACTACCTTAGGTCATATATGGAGGCAACAGATGGAATGAAAGTAAGTTAAGAGGTCAAGGACAGAAATTCCACATCAGCCTCACAAAGAAGCCCTGTGAATCTGGGCCACTTGCCTTCCAGGCACAGAACAGTGTCTGAATAGCACCTGCTGGGATCTTTTGTAATCTGTGCTTTGAGATCCAAACTGTACACAGCTCTGATCCACCCATACTTATGGACACTCACTACTGCTTTCAGATCTAACAGAGTTCAGACTTTGCATTTTTAAGTATTCTTATAACTGAAGGAGAGTAAGAATAGGAGAATGAGGGAATATGATAAAGAATAAGGGTAAGTAAGATTAAGGGAGGAAATAAAGAGAGGAAGAAAAACTTATAGATTAAAAACCCAAACAGGATTCTGCTTTCCTATGGGCCCTGTGTACTAAAAACTAGCTGCAACACGGGGGACCCAATTATCAAGCTTGGTCATTCCTGAAATACGTATGAGGTTTACATCCCTCGGGACTGTGTTAATAAAAACACTCTGAACTTTTCCCCTTCATTTTTACAATGTATTTGTTATCTTTAAAATGTCCCTTTATATGGTAAGCATGGCAGAGAGGTGTTGGGACAGTGTATAAAATATACTCTGGTTTTAACTTCACAAAGATATTTGTCAATTCTTACTGCTGTCTTTTTACATTCTATTTACATTCTATGTTTATGGTACTGTAGTAACAAACCTGCCATCATGCAATTTAGACTAAATTCAGAAAATGCAGAATTTCTGTGTAAAGAAGAAACCAGAATCTTATGAGAGAGGCTTCTTCTGCTGGGGTAACTAAACATTCCATATCCCAAATTATTCTGGACACTTCTAGAAAAGGGCATTTGGTAAAAATAAACCTCTTCCAAACACTTGAATTATAAAGTTATATGGAAAGAACAGAATGACCTGAATAGAAGCAAGAGGTTTAAAAAAAAAAAAAAAAAAAGATCAGAGCTCTCCATACTGCACTCCTCCAAAGGGCTCTTGAATGCCTTAATATTTAAGGAAAAATTCTTGTTTTCCTCTACACTTGAAGTCTGCTTTATCTATTGTTGGGAGAAACCATCAAATTAGCAGTACATCTAATTTCATTTACAGAGTCACATAAAATCACATGTGGTTGGCATTGTCAACTTAGTTTAAAAAAAAATTGGAGTAGGTCCTTATAAAGCAAATAACCCTAGGCAAGAAATATGAAATGAGACTATCAGTTTTCATATAAACTTCACAGAGTTGGCACAGAGCTTAAGTAAGAAAATGCCTATGAAAAATGTGAAAACTATCAAATGTTACAAAAATGCAAGGAATTATTATTAATGATAATAAATAGCTTATCAACTAAGACAACTTGAACCCTAGTTATTGCAAACACTGCAATGAATTACACCTATTTCTTTTATTCATCTATCTATCAAAGTATACTTTGCTTAGGGCAGATCTCAGCATATTCTGGGCTTAAAAATCATGTGCTAAATAGGAAAGAAAAGCCACAAGTAATGTATAAATCTGTAATAGCTATAAAATCTAAATCTGAACATACTTCAAGAGAATTTCTGCTCTTTCCATATACCAAAATTGACCCAATCTTCTACTTCTTCATCCCTAATTTGTTTTAACTAGTTCCCAAAGACCTTCAAAGAAGGAAATAACTAGATCCTAGAAGAAATCAAACTTAATCGTGTGTATAGAGCTCTCCCATTGCCAGCATTCATCATTCTTCAATACTACTCTTTTTTTACCCTTTGTGCATATTAAAATATTCTCTAAGACCAAAAGAAGAAAAGAGGTAGTAGAAAACACTTTTCATTAAAGATCATAAAACAGTAGAAGCACTTTACCTGACCTCTACCTAACAAACACACAGAATTCAAGTCCTCATCTCCTCTGTAAAGCTCACTGACAGAAGCCCAGGACACAGTGAATTCCCATGGCTAAATGGCGGTCATCTAGAATGCCAACACTTATAGCAAGCTAGCTGTGTTCATTTCTAAACCTGCTCATGCCACTGTAACGTTACTGGACTTTAAACACTTAATTAAACAGTAGGTGAACTGACGGAATAGAGTGAAAAATAAAGAGCTATTGTTCCCATGAAAACTAAATGAATGCTCATGAAAAACTTGGTAAAGGTCTTTCTTTGAAAACCTGTCATGAAATAAGATGTGGACAAGATAACTGTCAAAGATTGAAGAGTTGTTTGGTAAGAAACTACAATTTCATCCTCCTCAATTGATTCACAGGTGCCTAAGCTTCTTTTTTTCTTTTAATTAAAAGTGCAAATTTGGGGACGCCTGGGTGGCTCAGTGAGTTAAAGCCTCTGCCTTCAGCTCAGATCATGATCTCAGGGTCCTGGGATCGAGCCCCGCATCGGGCTCTCTGCACAGCAGGGAGCCTGCTTCCTCCTCTCTCTCTGCCTACTTGCAATTTCTGTCTGTCAAATAAATAAATGTAATCTTTAAAAAAATAAAAAATAAAAGTGCAAATTTTATGTGACTCATTAATGATGCAGTTTATTCCAAAAAACCTCTAACTGGCAGATACAAACTCAAAGAAAAGGCTTTGGACTGTGTCAAAAGATTAAGGAGAAAATATTTGTATATTTACAATCAAAAACACTGAAAGTATGCATGTATTTATAATTTTTAACATTCCCTGCTTTAACCAGTTTCACTTAGCCTTTTTTTTTTTAGTAAGCATTTCATAAGAAGACATCAACTGTAACTGACAGCATTCTCTTTCAACACTAAAAAGGTCAAAAGAAAAAACAGTCACTCATGCAAACCAAAATTACTATACCTTTTCCTTTGAATCCATGGAGAAAAGATCAAAAGAAAAAGAAAAGCAAGAAATCAGTTCAAAAGTTCAGAAAAAAGGTAAAATTTTAAAAATGTAAGTGACAGCCTTTAGTTATCTCTGGGAATGATACTAAGTGTGATTAACCAATTTGTGATTATATATTGATTATGGGAAAGAGAAAACGCATAATACCAAATCATACAGCACAGTAAGTAAATCAAGTTCAGAAGGTTTGTTTGTTTGTTTTTTAAAGATTTTATTTATTTATTTGACAGAGATCACAGTAGGCAAAGAGGCAGGCAGAGAGAAAGGGAAGCAGGCTCCCTACTGAGCACAAAGCCTGATGCGGGGCTCGATCCCAGGACCCTGAGATCATGACCTGAGCCCAAGGCAGAGGCTTCAACCCACTGAGCCACCCAGGCGCCCCAAGTCCAGAAGTTTGATAGAAACAAAAACAACTTCAAAAAGATAATCTACTAAAGTATACTAACAACCCCCAAAAAAGGAAACTAAGGGCCTTGGAATAGGGACACATCTTTATGAAGATTTGAATTTTGAGATCCTGTGTAATAGGATAAAAACAGGAGATGTAATAAATACCACATACCTATAGTCCATTAAAATAGGCAACATACATCACCTTTAAGAAGCTTACAATGATCACCATTTTAATGACCCAGGCCTCTATTCCAAAAAGAACCTGATGTTACTTAAAACAAGTACAATTCTTCTTCCTGCTACACTTTTCCTATGATCAACAAAGATATTTAAATGAGATCAGATTTAACCCAGACTTCTAATCTAGACACTTCATAGTAGCATCACTCTGCCATTTGTTACTGTCATGGCAAATATTAACCCATTTGTTAAAAATCACTGTCCAAATAATCAGATTCCCACAAAAATATTGAGTAAAAGTTACTAACTGCATGATTAAAAACTCAAAGCAAAACCAGAATATTATGATTCTTTCTCAAAATGTTCACTTTGGCATGCTTCCTGTTCCATGAGACTGTAATGAAAGATTACCATTTCATATCTACAACAAAGCTGTTGAGACCTAAAAAAAATTAAGAGGCAGGGCCAAGGAAATTAAGAAGACAGTAGCAAAAGACAATGTACTCTTCTCCTCTATTGGGTTTTTATTTTTAAAGTATTCATTTAATTTGTTGCAGTAGCTCTACATGGGTTTGATTATTATATTCTTATAACCCTGTGTTAAGGAAGGGATGTTCAAGAGGACGGAGTTGAGGAAAAGTGAACACTGGTAAGTGGGAACAAAAAAATCAATGTGCATTCTGTGGAGAAAGAAACATAAACATTATACTCAATTCTCACTCATCTTAGTTCCTCTTTTCTTCATATATCTTGGAATTTGCCTCCTTTTCTCTGAGGACAGAATTACTGAGAATGGTGAAAATGCACTGATCTATGATTCAATATTCCTTGATTCTGAACTTGGCTCTATGTATCTCTCTTAATCTCTCTAGTTCTGTCACCTCATATGTAAAATAAGAAGACTAAACTAAAGGTCCTTCTAAGATCCTTTCCCCAAATCCTTTCAATCTAACACCAATTATGCCTCCCCAGGAAAATAAGCATTCTTACACCTGATAGGAGAGCAGGCTGGTAAAACTTCCTGGAAGCAATTAGGTTATATAAGAAGTGTTTAAAATGTTCCTAATTAATTAAATTATGAAACCTGGAAAAAATAAAAATAAAAAATAAAATGTTCTTACCCTGACTTTAAGGAATTTCACCTTTGGGAATTTGTTCTAAAGAAGTAATCATGTGCACAAAAATGCAGTTACAAAGATGTTCATTGCTGTACTGTTTGTCTAATGCAGTTACGAAGATGTTCATTGCTATACTGTTTGTCTAGAAACAACCCAAATGTCTCTGTGTAGGAAATGGTTAAGTAAATTATGGTGAGTCCATTTAAAAGAATATTATGTAGGTTGGGCCTCTGCCTTCGGCTCAGGTCATGATCTCAGGATCCTGGGATTGAGTCCCGCATCGGGCTCTCTGCTTGGCAGGGAGCCTGCTTCCTCCTCTCTCTCTCTGCCTGCCTCTCTGCCTACTTGTGATCTCTGTCTGTCAAATAAATAAATAAAATCTTTTTAAAAAAATGGTGTTACAGATGAATATATAATTACATGCAAAGATGTTCAATATGAGGAAAAAGCTGGTTAGAAATTACTATGATTCCATTTTGGGTGTGTACATATATACACACATGTACAAAAAGATTAGAGGGCCACCCAGAAATGTTAGGGATTATTCCTGGAAAGTAGTTTGTCATACTGTATCTTCAACCTTTTGTTCATAGAAATTTTCTACTATGAACACGTATCCATTATGAAATAAGAAAAAAGTTATTATTCAAAGAATCAATTCTAAAGTTCTCTCAAGAGAATTATATTTTGTGTTCATACTTCCCACTCCCAAAAAATAAAACTCTATTATTTAAATTAATCACCTCTGAAAAGTTTAGGTATTAAAATCATATGATAATTAAGATTTTCAGCACATTTATAAGGAGGAATTCAAACTGTTCAAAAACAAGAGAAAATAACCAGTTCTTCACTCATATGGTAAATAATGATTCAAGGCCAAAAAGATCAAATTGTACTGTAGTACTGTGTATTAAAATATTCCCACATAATCCTCATATAGTACCTTGTAGATTCCATACTAAAATACAATGTTATTGGGAATTCCATTTAAGAGAGATGCAAAAGATTGAAGATGCAGAACATTAAAAATGACAGAAAAATATTATCTGATTGTTTAAAAAAAAAAAACAGAAGATGATGTTCTGCTCATAGTACTGAATTCAAAAGTAAAGCAAAGAGTAAGGAAACTTGGGCCAGTTGGTCTCATGTAGGGAAAAAAAGAGAAAATACTTAAGACTATCATCTACTATACAAATGAATGTTAAGTTTTCTTCTCAATCAAAAAGGAATGTGATTATGGGCTAGAAATTTTTCAGGTTAGAAGGATTTACAGTGTAAATGAAAAAAGAACTTATTGTCAGTCTGAGTTATGAAAAATTACTGAGAAAGCCTGTCAGTCTCTTTTCCTGAAGATCTTTTAGAATACCTGCTAGGATATGATTTAGAATAAAAAATCACCAACACCACAAACTGAGGCAAACAAGAGGACAACCCAAGGTCCCTTTCAACTTTATATTCTTTCTGTCCAGGTCTGCAGAGTCAAAGATATGATATAATAACTTAGAATTCATGAAGAAGAAAAACTTGCAGTGAGCAACAAAATGAACTTGGGTCAACTAATTTTAACTACAAAACTACTGACTGGGGCGGGGGTGGTTCAATTCGTTAAGCATCCGCCTTCAGCTCAGATCGTGATCTCAGGACTCATGACCCCAGGGTCCTGGAATGGAGTCCTGAATCAGGCTCTTTGCTCAGCAGGTGGTCTGCTTCTTCCTCAGCCTGCAGCTCACCCTGATTGTGGGCATGCACAAGCCCACGCTCACGCTCTGACAATGAATAAACTGCTGACTGCTACTTTTCAAACTTTTCTGATTTTTTTTTAACAAGAAAACAGAGTTTACAATTAAACTATTAAAAGATATAAAATCCAAAAGGACACTTAATATCTACAGTATGGAAAGTACTTAGAAAATTTACCAAATATTAAAGCCAATCCATGAGATGTACCCACAGCAATCAGACTGGATACTGCCTGAGAACAAAAGGGAAGGTTACATTTTGAAATATCACATCAAGGATCTTGAAACAATCCAAGTTGAATTTGTTGGTCTTCTTTCCTTTAGGCACCAGATGACATACCAACTATTATAAATAAGGAGAATTTCATCTAGGAGGCAAAACGGAAATGAAACTCAGGACGTTTTATTTCTGGGAATCCCTCTAAATTTACTCCAAGGATAACAATATCAAAATATCATATGTTCAACATTATAGGCAAAAACATACCACTTAGCTTCCTCTAAAGCAATTTAAAAAAGAAAAAAAATTTCAGGGGTCCAGACAAAGTAAGAGGCACTTTGCTACCCAACCAAGAGCCAGCTATGAGGTGTGGGAAAGGGGTGAGAAAGCCCTTCAGTTTATTCATAGAAGCCAAAAGGCACCAGAAATATTCAAAATTCAGCCCACTTCCTCACCAATTGACTAACTAATAAGAAAGCTACAGGACACAGCTGGAAGTATTCAAGAAAAGAAGGCACTAGTGTGCTTTCAATATCCCCCAGTTCTCTATAATCGCGCCACAGATTTACTATTTGGCAGGCTTGGCAAGGGAGTTCAGAACTATTAAATGTACTATTTACCACAAAGTGATTTCACCAAATGCTGTTTTCCACTCCCTTATAACCAAAGGGAGGCCAAATCACAGAAGAAGCAAGTTTACTTGGGCATGGGAGGACCACATATAAATAATCCTGGAAAAGGCTAATCATTATTCCATTATATGCTTCTCAAACAAAAGCCTAAAGAATAATAATACACTAGAAAGGAAGAGAACATTCAATATAGAAAAATTTTAAACTTGACTACTGGCAGTAAATAACCTACGAATTTATTATCATAATAATTTATGCAATAACTTTGAACATTAGAAAAATAAATCTAAGAAAACCTAATCAAATCAAAAGCTTACCTTTAAAGAATTAAAGTGTACTTACAATTGCTGTAGGCAAGCCAGCATCCACTTTGTCCTAAGCAAAATTAAAAGAGTATTTGAAAAGATATTCTCATTTTTAAACAGAAAATGATGTAAGCCCCTCTTTTTACATATACTTTAATCCAAATCAATCCAGACAAGAGATGGAACCTTCATTTTTGCCCCCAACTAAGAGAAACCACAAAAGTTGCATATAACAACAAAATACAAAGAGGAGAGTGGATTATTTTATTTTACTAACTGTAACAGATGCTTTAGGAAAGACACTGATTATAAACGAAAACAAAGAAAAAGAGAGGAAAGAAGTTCCATTTTCAATAATGTGAATAAACCCTAAGCACTACAGGTTAAAAATGATAACAGTACATGAAAATTTTAGAAAAGGGAAACACGCTACAATATTCTTCCTCTAAGCTTCCTACCCAGCAGATTATCCAATAAACCCTCAATTAAACCCAAGTAGGATGTATTCAGTCAGTTCTTAAGCGTAAGAAAATAAAAAATTAACTCTATACAGTAATGTATGACCTTGGAAAAGTGACCTAACCCTCTGGTTATTAGTTTCCTCCTCTGTTAAAGGAAATAGCATATACTGCCCTACGTACCTCAATGAATTGTCCTGAGGATCACATTAAATGTGAAGTATCATATAAACGTAAAGGTATCTATGTGATACTTTTATAGCTTTAAATAATAAGAGCTCACAATGATCAGCACTGTAGTAGCAAAGAGCTTTCACATACACATATTACACTATTTGCTTCTCAAACTGCAAGGGACAGATAAGACATGTATTATTCTGACTTTCTAGATTAAGAAAACACGTTTTAAAGAACATAACTGACTTGCCCAAGGTTATTCAAGAAGTGGCAGAACTACGTCTCAAACCCAGCTTCAGTTCCCAAGCCAGGCCATTTAATTAATCTCACTCCTATATTTCTTTTCTGTCTGTCCTTGCCAATGTGGTCAATTAGTCATCAGAATCTCTCAGAAGGCAGAATTGATTTTATACAACTTTATGGAGCTTCCTGGGAGGTAACTCAAGAAAATAACTCCAGAGCACAGGAATATAAGGAAGAACAATGACAAGACTGTTACATTCAATGTTCTGGAGAGCAGGATATACCCAACCTTGTATGGACATGTGTGTGTCAAGTACACCTAACATGCCTGACAATTAAGATGCATGCAATCAAATGAATGATTGATCTGTGTCCTGGATAGGGAAAAAGAATGAGAGAGCAGATGAAGAACATAAAGTAAATTCAAAATGTAATCTGAATAATGAAATCAGAAAGTCAGCTTGCTTTAAAATTAAAAACAGAATTCATGGTTTATACACCATTGAAAAGAAATAAAAGATTTTAAAAAAAGTTAAAAACAAACAAAACCCCCCCAAAATTAAATTAAAAATATAAAAAATAGAAACAAAACCAAAAAAACCCCAGAGATGTGGAAAGCATTTTAGAGATAACAGAATTTTAGTACTGATGTTGCAACATCTTTGAGTAGTGATTCTCGAGAGCCAGGCGACATTAAAATCATTGAGGATACCTGTTAAAATGCAGATCCCTATGCTATACTAGGAAAGATGCCAATTCAGTAGGTCTGGGTGATGCCCAGGAATCTGCATTTTAATCAGCATGCTGGGAGCTTCTTATATGTTGGACATATTCTGGAACACTGTGCTATTATCTTGAGTGATCATCAAAGCAACAAATACCCTTTAAAATGATTTTGCATTAGTTTAAAATACAGTCATCTGTCATAGGTCTTTCATCTGTGAATGAGCTGTGAACTTCATTCACAACTCCAAAAGTTTCATCTCTCCTACGTGTTCTTCATGCATGGGCTGCAAAGCTGTGATGAGCGAAGCCCCAGGCAACCCTAATAACATAACCATCATTATCCACATGGCTGAAGGTATTATTGAACAACAATTTAGGAGAGAGATACCCCAAAATAGAACTAGCTTTACATGTTAATAAACCAACCATCACAGAAGTGCATACAATTTAAATTGAGCTGGTAATCCAAAAGTAGGAAGGCAGTGTATGAGCACTGTCACAGGAAAAGCAGGTTTCATTTTAACAGACCAAAGGAGCTCAGCCATAGCAATGAAATAAGAACAGAATGCAAACACTCTGGTATTTATTAGAATTTTTCCCTCCTCTTCAAGAGGGAGAAGAAACCCTTTTAAATAACAGATTTATCTGATCAATGTTCGGTGTCTGAGTTTTAGTTCAGTCTCCATTATTCAAAATATTTTTAAAACTGCACAGGTGGGTCAAATGACTGTTCTGGTTCATCTTGATCTTGAAAGGAATGAATTTCATCACCTACATAAGGATTAAATTCAGAAAACGTCATGGAAATGTAATCCTCAACAGGTGGTTCCCATTCTAGCAAATCTGAGTTACTCTCCACCTAAAAGAGGAAGGACAATTGCCCAGGTTTCCTCCATGGCTTGACTATCTCTCTATTTAAATTGACTTCATGATATATGAGCTGGGCCAGGATATACACAGAGAACACTTTCTTCCTTTTTCACTTTGGTTGGTTAGGTTTCTACAACAAAAGCTTTCTCAGATAAACGTGACAATTGCAATGTGATTATGATGTTGTGATGCCACTCCTTGATCAAGCTCTTACCCTCTGGAAAATTAAAACTGTCCAAACTGAATATGCAAAATACCAATCAAACTCCATGAAAACATTAAAAAAGTCAAGGTTCCTGGGATATGAATATGTCATCATTGTCATCATCATTATTATACATAGGACCTACACAACCAATTCAGAAAACTAAAAGTTAAAGGCCGCATAGAATTAATAGGTTTTGAGGTCAAAGGAAAATTTGATAAAACATACCAGAATCAGCATCTATTGTCTTAATGATCTATTAAAAATTTTTGGATCAATTCTGTACTCTAAAAAAATTTTTCAAAGACCACAGACATTCTGTTGCAGCCATTACACACTGGCTAAATTCACCAATACCACCTCCATTTCACAACAAAGCAGCACGACAGCTGGAGCCAGAAACCCCAATTTTGAGTAATTGTTCTGCTATCTCCTAACCCAATGATGTAAGACAAGTTAATATATCACCTCTCTGAGCCTCTCTTCTCATTTGTAAAACGGGATATGGCTTTCCTTACTTTCAAAGTCGTAAGAGTAAATAAAATAAGGTACATGAAAAGGGTTTTGTGAATTACAAGAAAATCACTCAGTTGTAAAAGATTCTGATCAATCATTTCTCCATATGAAAAGACTAAAAAAAACAAGCACTCTAACTCAACCAAATACACAAGATGGCAACTAAACTGAAAAGGAATTTAAAGAAAAGGCAGATAGTGTTCCTTTTAGGCTTGCTGCCATATTTCATTTAGGCACACCAGAGACTCTGAGCAGACCTTTATTTCATGGCTGCACTAATTTCTACGTCAAGATGTGTAGCCATGTCTTATGAGTCAAAAACAATCACACAAAACCCATGAAAGCCAGATTCTATTTCTTTTTTTAAGCCTCGGGCCAAGAGAAGTGCTGTGCTTTGTTTTATGCTCATTCCTACTTCATTATGCCATTGCAGGTTACAAAGCTGGGGAAGAGAACAAAATACTTACAGCTGCAGACACTATCTGGGCAGAAATTCCCTTCAAAAGTGAATGTCGCATAACTGACCCATGGAGTGAAAAAGAATCAGGTAATTTCTTCTTCCTAAAAAAAAAAAAAAGAAAGAAAAAGAAAAAGAAAGAAAGAAAGAAAAGAAGAAAATAAAGAAAATGTTTAAGAACATAAAAAAATTTTTGAAAAACCAGGGTCTCAAAGCTTTGAAAGTCCAAAACACACATTAAAAATAAGAAAAATAAGAAAAGTAGAAAACAACACTGACGGTAATTTGTTAGCTCTGTTGGCAAAAGGGTATAAGATTCCAACGGTCCTACATTAAGATGTTGTACTAAACCCACCCTGAACCTCAGAGAGGCACAAGCAGGAAAATGAATAAAGCCACCATTCCTTTTTCACTGATTCGAACTGCTCCTCACCCACCTTCAACTATAGCAAGATATTCAACTACTCACCAGAAGACTGCCTATCGTGCCCTGCACGTCTGCCTTACCCCTACCTACCTTCTACCCTTGCCCACCTTTCTTGCCCTCCTGTCTTTAACTGCCCTCTCTCATTCTTCCACCAAGCACCTCAAAATCCCCACTCATTATTCTTTCTCTGCTGCTCCTACTAAATGCTCCTTTCACTTACCCAACTCATCATCATACAAAAAATAATTTTTAATTTTCTCCCAAACACTGAGCTCCTCCTCTCTGTGACTGAAAGTATGCTCTGGGGAGACAAAAATAAGGAAGTCAAGGTTCCTGGTTTCAAGGACCTCGCAGCCTAAATAGAGGGATTCATAAGTAACTTAATCTTTTTTTTTTTTTTTAAGATTTTATTTATTTGAGAGAGAGAATTATCAAGAGAGGGAGAGAGAATGCAGAAGAGCAGGAGGAATGGCAGAGGCAGAGGGAAAAGCAGACTCTCCACTGAGCAGGGAGCCTGATGCCACTCGGGGCTTGATTCTAGGACTCCAGGATCATGACCTGAGCTGAATGCAGATGCTTAACTGCCTGAGCCACCCAGGAGCCCCATAAGTAACTTTATCTTAAAAGATAAATGTTAGAGGGCGCCTGGGTGGCTCAGTGGGTTAGGCCACTGCCTTCGGCTCAGGTCATGATCCCAGGGTCCTGGGATAGAGTCCCGCATCGGGCTCTCTGCTCAGCAGGGAGCCTGCTTCCTCCTCTCTCTCTGCCTGCCTCTCTGCCTACTTGTGATCTGTCTCTGTCAAATAAATAAATAAATTCTTTAAAAAAAAAAAAAGATAAATGTTAGAAAAGAACAACGGATAAAGCACTACAGAGATGAAATAAAGAGTTTAATCCTATTTATTAGGGGGCTATCAGAGACAGCTATAGAAAAGAGATGTCTGACCTGGCCTGGATGGATAATGAGGAGGGTGGCAGGCAACAAAAAGGCACAAATAGAAACATGAAGACGTCTATGTGAAGGGAATATAAGTACACAAAAGGCACCGACCACAAGGATGGGTGTGGGGGTGTTTAGAGATTAAGTCAAAATGGTAAGCAGGGTCCAGTCTGATGCTATGCTTTTATGTCAGTTCTGACATTAAAGAAGGCAAAAGCAAACAAACAAAAAAAAAAAACAGACACCATATATATTTTCTTAATTTGAGTACAACTGACACATGTTAGTTTCAGGTGTACAACTTAGTGATCTGACAAGTACATACAGTATGTAGTGCTCACCCTAAGGGCAGCTACCAGCCTTTCTGTTCCATCACCATTACAATATCACTGACTGGATACCTTGTGCTAGGACTTGTAATTCCTGTGATTTACTCATTAAAAGACATTGTATCTTCGAAGCAGGTAGAGACCAGATTGTCAAAATCACTTATCATGGTTCCATACAAATTTTAGATTTTCTACTTTTGCGAAAAATCTCAACTTAAAAAAAAAGTTTCAATATTAATACATATAATGTATTATTTGCCTCAGGGGTACAAGTCTGAATCGTCAGGCTTACACATTTCACAGCACTCACCATAGCACAGACCCTCCCCAGTGTCCATAACCCAACAACCCTCTCCCAAACCCCTCAATATGTTTTGTTTTGTTTTGTTTTGTTTTAAAGATTTTATTTATTTGACAGACAGAGATCACAAGCAGGCAGAGAGGTAGGCAGAGAGAGAAGGAGGGGGAAGCAGGCTTCATGCTGAGAGAGCCCGATATGGGGCTCGATCCCAGGACCCTAGGATCATAACTTGAGTCAAAGGCAGAGGCTTTTAACCCACTGAGCCACCCAGGGCCCCCCCACCCGCAATATGTTTTTGATAAAAGACTGTGTTGCGTCTACAGATGGGTTGGAGAGGGGGTATAGCTCAGTGGTAGAGCATTTGACTGCAGATGGCTTGAGCAGTATGGACATTTTAATATTAATCCATGAACATGGGATATTTTTCCATTTATTTGTGTCCTCAATTTCTTTCAGCAATGTCTTATAATTCCCAGTGTATAGCTCTTTCACTTCTTGGGTTAAATTTATTCATAAGTATTTTACTGTTTTTGATACTACTATAAATTGAATTATTTTACTCCTTTTTCAGATATTTCACTGTTGGTGTTTAGAAACACAACTGACCCCAATTAGCCTAAGCAATCTCGAGAAAAAAAGCTGGAGGCATCACACTTTCTGATCGAACTCTTTCACAAAGCTGTACTCAACAGTATGAAACAAACACAAAACAAAAATCAGTACGGTACTGGCATAAAACTGACAGAGACACCAATGGAACAAAATTCAGAGTCCAGAAAAAAACAGCTATATATACATTCAACTACCTTTTGACAATGAAATCAAAAATACTCAATGGGGAGAGAATATCATCTCTAATAAATGGTGTTGGAAAACTAGATAATCACATGCAGATGAAACTGTACCTTTATCTTACACCACTCACAAAAATTATAGGAATTAAATGGATTAAAGACTTATATAAAACCCAAGCCATAAAACTCTTAGAAGAAAACAGGGGAAATTAATGTTGGTCATGGCAATGGATTTTTTGTATAAGTCACCAAAAGCACAATAAACAAAAGCAACTATAAATAAATGAGACTATATCAAACTAAAAACCTTTTGCACAGCAAAAGAAAATCAACAAAATGAAAAGACAACCTACAGGGTAGTAGAAAATATTTGTAAATGGTTTATCTGGTAAGGGGTTAATATCCAAAAAATACAGCAATCCTCCCTTATATGCATGGTTTCAGTTACTTCTTGTCAACCACAATCCAGATGATCCTCCTTCTGAGGTGTTGTCAGAAGGTTAATAGTGTAGCCTAACCCAGTGTCATGCCTGTGTCACTCACCTCACTTCATCTCATCACATGGGCATTTCATCATCTCGAGACATTATAAGAAGGGTAGGTATAGTACAATAAAATATTTGAGAGAGACCACATTCACATAACTTTTAGTAATAAGAGTACATTCTTATAATTGTTCTATTTTATTACTGTTGTTGTTAATCTCTTACTATGTCTAATTTACAGATCATACTTTATTATAGGTATATACAGGAAGAAACATAGTTTACACAGGATTCAGTACTATCTGCAAGTTTTAGGCATATGCTGGAGGTCTTGGAATGTATCCCCTGTGGAAAAGGGAGACAACTGTCCAAATAGCAAAAACAAAAAAACAAAACAAAACAAAAAAAATCAAACAATTTGAGTAAAAAATAGGCAGAGGATCTGAACAGACATTTTTCCAAAGAAGACATATACATGGCTAACAAGTACATGCGAACTGTTTAGCATCACTAATCATCAGGGAAAAGCAAATCAAAACCGCAATAAGATACTGCCTATTGCAATGGCTATTATCAAAAAGACAAGGTGGCTTGGTCAGCTGGGCATCCGTTTTCGGCTCAGGTCATGGTCCCAGGGTCCTAGGTTCTAACCCTGCACTGGACTCCCTGCTCAGCAGGGAGTCTGCTTCTCCCTCTCCCTGCCTACCCTGGCCTGTGCTTGCTCTCACTCTCTCTCTCTCTCTTTCTCACTCTCTCAAATGAATAGGTAAAATCTTTAAAAAATTTTAAAAAAGGCAATAGACCACAAGTGTTGGTGAGGATGTGGAGAAAAGGGAATCCTTGCACACTGATGGGTGGGAATGTAAACTGGTGCAGCCACTGTGGGAAACTGTATGGAAGTTCCCCCCAAAATTAAAAACTGAACTACTATATGATCCAACATTCCCACTTCTGGGTAGATAGCCAAAGAAAACAAAATCACTATCTCAAAGAAGTATCAGCGCTGCCATGTTCATTACAGCATTATTCATAATAGCCAAGATACGGAAACAATCTAAATGTTCACCATCAGACAAATGGGTAAAAATAAGAGGATGGACACACAGACACACAAACACATGCACACACACAGGAGTAATATTCAGTCATGATAAAGAAGGAAATCTTGCCATGTGTAACAACATGAATGGATCTTGAGGGCGCTATGCTACATGGAGTAAGTCACACAGAAAAAAGACAAATACTATATATCTCACTTACATGTGGAATTTAAAAAAAGACTAACTCATAGAGGCAGAGTAGAACTGTAGTTACTAGGGGCTGAGAAGTGAGGGAAACGTGGAGATGTTGGTCAAAGATACAAACTTCAAGTTGTAATATGAGTCAGTTCTAGGGATCTAACATACAGCATGAGGACTATAGCTGGCAATAACGTGTTATATACTTGAAAGTTACTAAAAGAATAGATCTTAAATGTTCTTACCAAAACAGAAAGGGTAATTATGTGAGGTGATGAAGGTGCTAACTAACCCTACTGGGTAATGATTTCACAAATAGTGCATCAAAAAATCACACTTACACCTTATATTTGCCTAATGTTATCTATCAGTCATATCTCAATAAAGCTGGGGGGAAAACACATTTATCTATTTGTAGGAGTCAGTGATGAACAGGTTAATATATCCAGCAATGGTCCCTATCCCACAAGAGTTGACAGGCTAAGAAGACAGCACTAATACCGGCAAAATTTAGGAAAGGAAAAATACACGTGACTTTATCAACATTAAAGTTACACATGAATTCAATAATTCCTTCCTCCACTTCGCTTTCCTTTTCATGTGCTCTCCAAGAATTTGGAAGGTGGAAAGCAGCCAAAATGAAGTTACTTAGGGTTAGAAGTCCTTTTCCCAAATCTTTAATCATTTTGTGATTCTCCTCTGAACCCATTCCAAGGCAATGAAGGAATGCTGCAGCTGACCTTAGAGAGTGGGAGGAAGGGGATGGCGAGTGCAGAGACCATAATGGTGGAGAGGTGAACCAAACTCTGTGTTTCTACCACAGACACTCTGCCAAATTTGACTCATGCTCCCTCCTAGGACTCTACTGCTTCTGGGGGGGCTCTGGCTGGTATTACGGTTTCCTACTGGAGGTGCAGAAGACAGTGGTCATGGCATCCACCTGTTTAGCCTCTCCCCTCAACAGTGGAAGATCTTTAGGGTCTAAGAAGCAAATTATTTCCACCCAAGTGGGTCTTCTACTCCCTATGCAGGGCTTCAGCAGACCATACTGTAGCACAGATAGTTACATTTTAAATGATCAATACTGCAAGCACATGCAAGTGTGATTTAAGTGAATACATACCTTTTTAAGTTGGTCCTGTCACCACTATCTGAACTTGCCACAGATGAAGTATCATAGGAGTGAGAATCAATAGTATCAATGTTTAACAATGTAGGATCCTCAAGAACAAAAGACTCCTCTTCATCATCAGTCTAAATTGGAAGAAAATGGATCAACAAATTCAGAATTCCAAAGACCCTGTAAGTCAGACAGGCATTATGGGTTTCTAGAAAACACTCTTGTGCTCATTTCTGCTTATTTTTTTAAAATTTTTTCTATGCATTGTTATTGAATGAATTAACATTCAATAATGAATCTATTTCTCTGTCTCTACAAAGAGTTCATTCCAAAAATTTCTCCCTTGTACCAGGAAGAAGCAGGAGCAGTTATGCAAATTATTGTTAAGAGCAAAATATTTCTTAAAATTCGAACCTCTACAGATGATTGACTAGTTAACTAACAGCCAGTGGCTAATTAGAAGAAAACAAATACCACCTTACTACAAACAGTATGTCGTGAGAAATAAGACAAACAGAAGAAAGACATCCTGGGTTTGAAAGAGCATCTGCAAATACAGTGATTTCATAAAACATATTTTGCTCCTGGAAAAGGTAGTCCTGGAATATATGAGCAGGAGTCATCGGTGATCCTACGGTTTGGGACCCAAACTGTAAAAAGCCTTATATTTCACCATGCCAGGTGACAGCAGGGCCCATGTCCTCCTTGTCTACCACAATATTCCCTAGTGCCCAGTACTACACCAGACATACAATCAGTATTACTCATTAAATGAAATAGGATATTATATAGAGTAAACAGTAGGCAGGCAACAAAGATGACAGGACCCACCTCTTACAAGGAAAACCAGGGCAGCAGGAAGACAGATGAGGACACTGGGGGAGACTGAGACAAGGAAACTATTAAGAACCAGTAAGAAGGTATAGCAATGTCAAGGAAAAAGAGAATAGAGCAAAGAAATCGGCAGAAGAGGTCAAGAGAAGGAAAAATTAAAGAAACATTACTGGAAAACACAAGGTCCCTGTTTACATTGAAACAGAGTGGGCTGGGAGGTGGGGTGGGAAAGGAGAAATCGAGGAGGACTCCAAGGTTTCTAGCTTGAACAACCAGGCAAACGGTGATACCTGTTTCACAAAGAGAGCAGAAGAGCCACAGATAAGGCAGAAGGAGGGGTTTAGCTTTGAACAGGTTGATTCTGAGCAACAGACATTAAAGAAAAATGCTCTTGACCATACTCCTCTTTCTGCTGGACTGCATTCTGCCTTACTATTTCCATCGACACCCATAATGAGAGCAATCTCAATTCATTATTTCCACACTCTCCACTGTTGCTAGCTACTGACTACGGCCTCTGCTGAAGGTACTAGCCAAATCCATGGCCTATCTTCAGTTAGCATGCCCTTGTCCTGACATCATTTAACACTACTGACCATTCCCTACTTCTTGAAACTTTCTCTTCCCTTAGTTTCCAGTACATCTGTGCCCTGCTACACCTCCCAACTTATGAGGCCTCTTCTAGCAGTCATGTTCTCTATTTTCTCCTCAGCCCAACCTCTAACTGATGCTACTCTCTGGGATTATATTCTTAGCTCTCTTCACTTCCAATTTCACACACTTCCTGTATGAAGAAGCTAATCCATACCTATAGTTTCAAGTCCAGCATCATGCTAATGATTTCAAAAGCTGTATCTTCAGTATCAACATTTCTCTTGAGGTATAGGCCCATTTCCAACTGCTTTTCAGATATCTACACACACACACACACACACACACACACACACGTCTGCTAAGAACAAGATTAGAATTAGCAAGGAGAGATTGTCTCTTGACAGCTGTAGAGTGGAAAAAGGCTGTAGGGAAAAGGGAAAGGAAATAATTCAGAAATTAGAACTGCAGCACCAAGGGCTTAAGCAAGAAGGTCAATCAGAATCTTATCTGATTTTCCTAAGCAGCCTGGGGATGTAATTAAAGAAAACAGATCAGTTAAATTAAGCCAGGGTTAAGGGCTTATAGAATACACGAAAGGAAAAAATGAAGAAGAGAATTAAAGCTTATCAATATGGCTAAATTTAAAATTACTATCTCCACAGCAGAGATACCAATTTTCCTGCACTGATATGTAAAATCTATACAACCCTACCAAATTTAAGTGTGTATCTTTTATTTTTTTTTAAAGATTTTATTTATTTATTTGACAGAGAGAGATCACAAGTAGGCAGAGAGGCAGGCAGAGAGAGAGGAGGAAGCAGGCTCCCTGCCGAGCAGAGAGCCCGATGTGGGACTCGATCCCAGGACCTGAGATCATGACCCGAGCTGAAGGCAGCGGCTTAACCCACTGAGCCACCCAGGCGCCCTTCAGTGTGTATCTTTGTGTATAAAATAAAAAGTGATTTTAAAACGTACATAGAAATGCAAAAGACCAAGTATAAGCAAGGCAATCTTGAAGAGCAACAACAAGGATCTGAGACTATTAGATACCAAACATTGGAATGTGATATTGGGGCAAGTGGAGAAAGACCAATGGAATTAGACCCATACAGACATTATCAACTAATTTAAAACAAAAGTGACACCACTTTTATGGTGAACTTCATTTATATGAAGTTCAAAGCAAGAAAGCTAATCAGGGCTAGTAGAAGCTAGGATTGTGATTATCCTGGGCTTACGTGCTAAAGGGGCACACAAGGAGATTCTGAGGTGTTAGTAATGTTTTATTTCTTCATCTGGATTCTGGTTGCACAAGGCGTTCAGTTTGTGAAAATTCACCAAGCTACGCACTTGCAATTTGCGCACTTTTTCTCAACGTACACTACCCTTGAATAAGAAGTTCAAAATACATTTCTGGCTGCACAGAAGAAATGAAGTGAAGCAGGAACTTCCCAGACTGGGAGACAGGAAAGGAAGAAGAAACTCAGTCTTGATTCGGTCAAAGCACAGGTTTAAGAAAGTAAGCAAATGGGGAGGCAAGGGGGTGGCACAATTAAAAACCTCAGAGGTTGCACAGTTCCAGACAATGACAAGGCCTAGTACCATTATTTCATGCCCTAAATTCTGTGATTCGGGAGGTCTCTGTAATCTCTAATTTTCCAGTCTATAAAACGTCTGGGCTGTCCATTTCTTCCCAATCTCTCGGCAGGTCGGTATTAACGAACGTTATAGAATATATGCATGCACATATTCACACTTCGCACTTCTGCCCTTTCCATCATTTTTTTCTTTTTAAAAATCATTTTAATACTTTTTCCCCCAATAATCTTCATAATGTTCTACAACTTAAATTTCATTTTTGCTTTCACTTATCCATCTGCCTAGCTCTTTGGAAATGTGAAGGCTGGCCAATGTCCAGTTCTAACTCTCTCTCAAAGTCAGAGACAATCATAGAGCATTTTATAATGCCAGCATCTAACACTATGAGCCAAACACGTGAGGCACCCAAATTACTACTAAGGATGATATCTGCTTAGAAGTATTTTCTTCTCAGTAAATCACTAGTGACCATACTTACTATTAGTCATAGAAAAGTAAATTGTGCAAAGATGGTTTTTCTTCACTATGAACTAGTTTCATTCATATGAGCATTTTATTTGTCATTTTTTTGAAGATTTATTTATTTATTTTAGGGGGGGAGTTGGGGGAAGGGGCAAAGGGAGAGGGAGAATCTCAAGCAGACTGCCCACTGAGCACAGAGCCCAATGCATGACTCAATCTCACAACCCTGAGATCATGACCTGAGCTGAAATCAAGACTCAGGGCCTCAACTGACTGAGCCACCCAGGGGCCCTTGGCCATTTTCATACAAATATGTTCAAATATGGCTTTATATACAACCTTCTAAACTTACTTTTGTTTCACACTTAGTAAAATAACTGAAATGAGGATTAACCAAAATTAATCTCTTCATCTCTAAATGAAAGTTATCTTCTCTATCAGAAAGCAGTAAATAAGCATCATTATAACCAGCTATTCTTTCATTGACCAAAGCTTTCCATGTCAAAATTTCAACTGCTACATCTTAACACCAATCATACATTTTTTAAGTTAAAATATTCAAAGTAACAGCAACACCAAATGGATATAAAAATAGAAACTGAAGTCATATAAGAATACTAAAAGATATAGCTACAGAGAAAAGTAGTTTGCATCCTATGACGTGTTGGCTACAATCCCCAAAGTATAGGTGAAAGGGTAATAAAAAGATAACAGACCTAACTCACTCACAGCTATGGGGTCAGTGGGCATTTCTTTTAGGGAATGTCTGCATCATTATCTTTTAGAAAACTATGGATCCAAAATAGATTCATGCATTTAAATCTTTCTCGAATTTGAAAATAAAACTTCAAGAGGAGTCTTAAGCAAAAAAGATGGAGTTGAATTGTCATCGGATGTAAGATACATAAAAGTTCCCATACTTCACCAACATGTTACTTCCACAAAGTTCCTTGACAAAGCCTTTCTGACCTGCTTCTTCAGAAAAGAATAATATCATTTCAAAACTCCAGGATACTTTTTAATAAAGATGGTACTCATAAGATACAGTGTAGAGGTTTTTCCTTTACATAGAAAGGCGATGAGGTGCATTTCAAGGTTATATCTCGTATCAGAGGATGAACATTTTGAGTATCACTGGTAGAGATTATTACTGAAACATAATATAAACCTTAGAAGTGATGTGAATCTAATATTTCACCTTGCTTACTAAAATGTTTTCTCAAATCTACGAAGTATGAGGCATTTTACGGGGCATAGACATGAACAAAGCACGGCTTCTGCCCTTGAGAAGTTCATAGTCTGGATTACTGCTGTCCAACAGAACTTTCTCTAACAATGGAGATACTCTGCATCTGTGCTATACACTATAGTAGCCACTGGCCATGTTCCAACCGAACACTTAAAATGTACCTGTACAGGGACACCTGGGTGGCTCAGTCCATTAGGTGTCTGGCTTCAGCTCAGGTCATGATCCCAGGGTTCTGGGATCAAGTCCCACATTGGGCTCCTTGCTCAGCGGGAAGCCTGCTTCTCCCTCTGCCTGCCACTCCCCCAGCTTGTATGCACTCTCTCTCTCTGACAAATAATTTTTTTTTTAAGATTTTTATTTATTTATCTGTCATAGAGAGAAAGAGAAACCACAAGCACGCAAGCAGGCAGAGGCAGAGACAGAAGCAGGCTCCCGCTGAGCGGAGGGCCCGATGTGGGACTCGATCCCAGGACACTGGGATCATGACCCGAGCCAAAGGCAGTGGCCCAACCAACTGAGCCACCCAGGCGTCCCAAATAAATAAATTAAAAAAAAAAATGTACCCGTACACCTGAGAGACTTAATTTTTAATTTTTACTTAACTATTGCTAATTTAAATTACAATCACCACATGTGACTAATGACTCCCATACTGGACAGTGAAGATCTAGATATACATTATAATCAACCCAAAAGCATTAAAATCAATTCCATAGGGGCGCCTGGGTGGCTCAGTGGGTTAAAGCCCCTGCCTTCGGCTCAGGTCATGATCCCAGGGTCCTGGGATCGAGCCCCACATTGGGCTTTCTGCTCAGCAGGGAGCCTGCTTCCTCCTCTCTCTCTGCCTGCTTCTCTGCCTACTTGTGATCTCCATCTGTCAAATAAATAAATAAAATCTTAAAAAAAAAAAAATCAATTCCGTAACATGACCGTGGCCATTAATATATACTTACCTCATTAAGTATGCTTTCCAGTGTCGGAGGAGTATCAACTTGAGGAATATCAAACTCCTTGTCGTCAATCTAAATAGAAAAAAGAAATGAATGTTCATATAATGCTGCTTTCCCTCTTGGAATCGTGAGGGTGTTTAAATTTATTAGAACCATTACCAATTAAGAGACAAACATATCACCAAACTGATCATGCAGAGAGCCAACTCAATGATCCATGGTAGTAAGGACCAGGTCAAAAGACTACAGAAGGGTTTTCTATCCCATCTACATATTTGATGATTATCAAAGACAAATATGCACTGACAGGCACCATCTTGACAGCCCCATCTGAAAGCTTCTGTTCAAGGACTTTGACATGTGCATTTTAAACAGGACAAAACAGCATGTCTCATGACAAGCCCCAATTTTCTAAGTGTAGAAAGCAGTATACAAAATAATATACAAGGTCATAAGAAATATATAGGGGTCTGACACTGCATTTCTTAGGTATTTCATAAATTATGGTGAGAAGTGATTAGGTCAAACAAATTGTGATTAAATATTCTCCCAGTCACAAAAGCTTATTACTATCAAATCAATGGAGAAAAAAAAATCACAGCACATGGGGCATCTAGCTGGCTCAGTTAATAGAGCATGCAACTTGATCTTGGGGTCATAAGTTTGTGCCCCATGCTGGGTGTGGAGCCTACTTTAAAAAAATAAGCAATTTTTTAAAACTCACTGCACAAGATTTCTAAACCTACCACTAGCTCCACGATCCTGAAAATTCATTTAACATAGCCAACTGCACTTCAACTTCTTCCTCTCTAAAATGGATCATCAGAGTGTGTAAGGCTCAAATGAGAACATGTGTTAAGCTGCTTCATAAATGGTAATGATATACACAAATGAAGAGTGATATTATCTCATAAATCTGCATATAGATTTCTATTAATTCATGCAGAAATGAAAGACTGAGTCTTCAGGTCACAGCTCTAACCATCATCATCACTTAACAAAAGCTGAATTTTTACCAAATCATTTTTGAATTCCAGTTCCTTGTCCAGATCTATGTAAGAGAATTTTGAAAGCGAAGCTTCAAGATTGAAAGATTTACTCAGCTCTTCTTCAGTAGTCTTGGCGCAGAGGTTCTGTTCCACATTTTCATGGTCTGGTTCATTTTCCATGTTTACTTATAATAATTATAATTCAGGCAATCCAAGCAAGTTTTTGTTTGTTTTAATATTTGGCCTTAGATCATGACGACCTCAATGATGATCTCTTTTCAAAAAAGGAAAAATATACATTATTTAGATATTTCTTTCTTGATTAGACATTCTAAAGACTTACGTGGTCAGACTTTTGTGGAAACTGATTCTTCATCAATCATCTGATTGTAAGGCAAAGAGAAATCAATATGGTTTGAGGTATGATATTGGGGGAGAGTTTCTATGGGAGTACAAAGGAGGAACATCTAACTCGGGAGTCTGGGAAGTGGCCTACCACCCAAAGTCATTAAGTCTGGTAATAATGATAGACTTGGGGTAAGTTTTCAGCCACTACACTTGGTACCATACAGATTTATGTTTTAACAACATGACAGTAATCTCGTGCCAAGAACTGCAATTAACCCCTCCCAAACCTCAGAGTAGATCTCCAGTTCCCCTGGGGAAAAACACACAGGATCTGTTTTGTTGGTGGCATCCATCCAAGGCTACAGATCTCTCAAGAAGCTTAGTGTAGTCACAAAGGACCCTGGACAGATAGCTAGCCACTTAATGTGACACTAGCAAACCTAAGTGTTCAGATCTATTATGGGAGACAATAATAATGCCAGAATAAAATAAGACCACGGCCAACTAGGGATTTCTAGGAAGAAAGCTAGTCATGGAAAAACATGGACATTCTCAGAGAAAACTGAAATACTAAAGAAAAATAAATATATACAAATGTTTTACATATTTCATAGCTCTAAATGATACAATGCAGTATCAAAAAGAAATAGTTGTCTGCCAAATCTCTAGAAAACTAAAAACATATTTAGGAAAATAATGTTTAAGTTCAATGATCAAATTTGTTCTTAAATGGTTTTAGTTTGTGCTCTAATTAGGACATAAGTGGCCAAATTTTTAAAAGTCCATCACTTAGCTCTGTTTAGAAATAAAGAAATAAAAATATGAAAATAAAGAAAAGCCACAGTAATAATGACAGTAAAAACAAAGGTCATTTTGTTTTCTAGACAAGGTGTTTTCCACAGTACCCAGCAACATGCAGTAACTCTCTGTGGAAAGCTTTTTCAAACTATACAACCTACTGCCCACCACCCTCCCAACCATATGAACTCCTCTCAATCCCACTCCTTAATGAAGTGAAGGCAAAAGAAAGACCAACAACTAAGCCACCGGAAGAATTAATTGTTTAAAAAGGAGTTGAAAATTAGTTGCTGGTATTGGTTTTGTTTTTTTTAATGCCCAAAATTCACTGCCAATTTTATCCAATTAGGCTCCTTTTTAAAGTATTAATGATGAATTTCACTTTGCTCAAAGTTTCATTTTTATCAGTTTAAAAGAAATGAGTATCTACTATTTGTAGAGACACGTAGACTACGAAGACAGACTTTTAGAGAGCTGAAACCAATTTCCCTCTCTAGTACATTTGGTATATTACCAAATACAGACTAATTTATTTCACATGTTACAGAAGATAGACTAAAGCCCAGTCCTACAAACACATGATACAGAATGCATTCCTAGAAGACATCACTGAGGGCACGCTATATCTGGCAAACATTTGAGAGTAGCTTTCCAATCTCAGGTACTAAATACACTTCTCCTCTTGCAGTGGGCCAAGGGCAGAAGCAACATTAACATTTATATGCCTTCCTTCAAATAAGATAGATGGACTCATGACAAACCCCTTCTTAATGAAGCTCTCTTATTTGTATCACTTGGGAAAAATTATTACAATTAGTCAAGGAATATTTGCAAACATGCATAGTCTAATTCACATTCAGTGATTCCCAAGGACAGTTATTAAGTTTTTTCTTACACATTAAAATAATAGAAAAGACAATAGCTACACTCCCCAAAACCCACTTCTATTTAAATGTTTTAATAACTGAAAACATTTCATTCTTCACTTTGGTCTTTGCAAAATAACTCAAGAAGTAAAACAATATTTTCTGGCTCTTTTTTTATGCCTCCTATCTGGTCTTAGTTAAGAGGTTCTCAGGGCAGCTCAGCACCTGTGAACACCATCACCACATTTGAGAAGTTTTAAATGATCAAGCATCCCCTGAAGAAAGAGCACTACCCTGCCACTACTACGACTACTCTAGTCGATTTCCAATCTTCTCTTGACTGAGCTCCTGTTACTGTGATATGCTGGCAAAATTCAAAGAACATAAGCCAAAGAGTCCGTTAAAAATCAGTTATAAGGGGAGCCTGGGTGGCTCAGGCCGTTAAGCGTCGGTCTTTGGCTCAGGTCATGATCCCAGAGTGCCAGGATCGAACCCTGCATCAGGCTCTCTGCTCAGTGGAGAGTCTGCTTCTCTCCCTCCTTCTACCGCTCCCCCCAACTTGTACTCTCTCTCTCTCTCTTTCTCAATCTGTCAAATAAATAAAATCTTTTAAAAAATAATAAAATAGAAATTAAAAAGTAAAATAAAATCAGGTCTGATTTTTTTTTACCAGTTCCTACCTGTGACCTTGATCAATCTAAGCCCTCCATTTCTACATTTTTTAAGATGAAATATTTCAGCCATTTGTGTTGTTTCCCCCTCTTGCTGGGGGAAGGGCTCCTTCAAACCACATGGTTCTTGTGGAGGCTGCCAATCAAAAATCCCCTAGTAACAGACAGCACATAATGTCGCCAGAGTGCTTCACCGGGATTCATTAAAACGGAACTGGTGAGGAAAAGCCACTTCCACTGTTCTCTAAACAATGAGGAATAAGGGTGAGCGGCATGCTCACTCTCTACCTGGCTCTGTTCTGCAGAAAAGGTGGTCATTTATTCAATATGTATCAACTAAACACCTAAACACATACTATACACACCATACTATACACAGGTCACTAGAGAACCACCTCTGCTAACAGAATTTACATTCTAGGAACAGATTCTCTCTCTAGCAAGAATGAAGTCAACCTACAAACAGAGGCAGGAAGAGGTAAGAGTGTCCTGATATCACTCAGGACCCCCAATTCCAATCTTCTATGATGTTTGCTCTGGTCACAGCATTCTGGCAATTTGGCCACTTAAGCCAGCATCCTCTCCTGACTCTCTCTCTCTCTTTCTTCCATCACTTACAACAGACAGTCCTGACTATTAGAATGCAACTACCTATTTTGCAGAGCTACCATGAGGAATAAATGACATAACGACTGTAAAGCATTTATAGTAACGCCTGGGCACAGGATCGGTTTTCAAGAAATATTTGCTATTATCATTTAAAATTTCCTCAAGATTTCCACATCTGTCCAAAGTTAAAGATCCTGAAACAAGATTGAGTATTTTTGTAAAGGTCTAGCTAGTTCTAAGAATATGATAGGATACCTTATTAGAAGGATAAACTCACTTCAGCTCTCAGATTAGAAATTTCTTCAAGAGTTAAATGGTAGGGGGTTTATTTATTTATTTATTTATTTATTTTTTTTTAAATTTATTTGACAGAGAGAGAGACACAGGCAAGAGAAGGAACACAAGCAGGGTTGGGAATGGGGGAAGGAGAAGCAGGCTTCCTGCCGACGATTAATGACTGAGCAACCCAGGTACCTGAGTATGGGTTTAAGACGAGTACAGCCTCCAGCAAAGCCTCAGAGATGCTTCAGAAAAAGTCTAATTATAATAATAAGTATGATATACTACTAAGTCATTCTAAAATGCTGCTTTCATATCAACTTCCTCTTTTAACACTTACCAGCAATTATACCTTTATGTTAGTCAGCAAATGTATTCAACCCAAACAGACATAGGAATCAAAAGATCACCATGCTCAGATTTTTTTTTTTTTGGCGGGGGGGGGGGGGGGGGGGGGAGGAGAGTTCACTAGAGCAGTGTGCTCACATTTTTTTTTAGAAACTGAGCTGTGCCTGAATCTCCCTGTGGTGGGCAAGATTATACTGCCCAAGGATGTCTGTCCTAATCTCCAGGACCTGTGACTATGTTGCCTTACATGGCCAAAGGAACTTCACAGGTGTGATTAAATTAGATCTGGACTTGCAGATGATCCACGTTTGGCTCAGTATAATCACAAGAGTCTTACAAAGTCAAAGAGGGAGGCAGAAGAAAGTATCAGAGAACAGATATGACAACAGAAGCAGGATCACAGGGACACCTGGGTGGCTTAGTCTGTAAAGCCTCTGCTTTCTGCTTGGGTCATGATCCCAGAGCCCTTGGACTGAGTCCTGCATTGGGCTCCTTGCTCTGCAGGAAACCTGTTTCTCCCCCTGCCTGCTTCTTCCTCTGTCTGCCATTTCCCCTGCCTCTCCTCGCTAACAAATAAACAAATAAAATTAAAAAAGAAAGAAAGAAGAAGGAGGAGGGTCAGAGAGAGGCTACGTTGCAGGTTTTGAAGGAGGAAGGATACCCAGAGCCAAGGAATTTAGGCAGTCTCTAGAAGCTGCAAAAAGCAAGGAAATGGATTCTCTCCTTGAGCCTCCAGAAGGACCCCAGCCCTGCCACAGCTTCATTTTAGCCTAGTAAGACCAGTGCTGTTCTTGTATACTAGTGAACTAAAGAACTGTAAAATGATAAATCTGTATTATTTTAAACTACTACATTTGTGGTAATTTGTTACAGCAAGAATAGGAAATGACTACACTAACAAACTTCGAATAATTTATTTCTGGTATTACTGCCAACATTCTGAAATACTAATCCCTCCCTCATCACTTGGTGTTGCCCAAATATTTACTTAGCAAGCTCTTCATTCCATACACAGACCAATGATGAAATGCTTAATATATGACGCTTACTATTACACATGTTGCAGACACTGCCTTCAGATACCACTTAAGGGCTATCCCAGTACAAAGGCTGGCAATGAACTATTGATAATTTCCTCCTGAGATAAATTCTACAACCAGTTCTCCACCTAACCATCCTGCATCCAGTGTTCCTACAGTTCTCAAGGGGATGCTCACTAAGCTGGACAGTACCTACAATGTAACAGTTAAAATCAATGGTTTCTTAGTCTCTCCCAGGATGAAATAACATGAATCTGACAGGATAATGTAGATCATAGAATTGTGAGGACCCGGGGTGTGGTCCTCTTCCGAGCACGGATAAACTATTACTTTAACAGTTCTGATTTAAGATTATCTAACATCTTGACAGTTCTTAAGGCTATTTCCTCTTAATTAATAAAGTTATTCCCAACCAATTAATAATAGATCCAAGAACCATTTAAAAATAAATATATGTATCATATAAACATTAATGACCCCATTTTTAACCCGGACTAAATGAATAACAATTCCAGAATGTGACCAGTATTAGGCTGGGTTAACATAGAACTCTTCCACCAATTTTTTTATTGTAGTAGTTATTTTGTTTTTACCTTGGCAAACCTCCCTTACCGTGCTCATATTCCAGGATCCTATTTAATTCACTGACACTCTTTTCCTCCTAAAAGTGTCGCACGAGACACCTTTCACAGTATGGTGAGTCGAATCAAGTTTTGTTTTTAACTTACTGTATCCCCAAGAAGGTATCATGAAATCACGATATGGAAAGAATTTTACATTCCAACTTTGTTTCTGGCTTTCCCAATCCAAGTATTTTTCTTCTTCCATTTCTTTGTTCTGTTTTCTTGTTTGTTTTGTGAGGAAAAATACAATAGATGATTAACTTCTATTTGTTTTCTATTCTCTCTCTCTAGTAAATGGACTCATTTTGAACAGCTCCCCAGTGCCTACAGTATGAAAGTCCAAATTCTACCCACAACTATTTGGTCAACTAATCTTCGACAAAGCAGGAAAGAATATTCAGTGGAAAAAAGAATGTCTTTGACAATGGTGTTGGGAAAATGGGACAGGTACATGAAGAATGAAACTGGACCACTTTCTTACCCCATACACAAAAATAAATTTAAAATGGATGAAAGACCTAAATGTGAGAAGGAAACCATCAAAATCCTAGAGGAAAACATACATAGAAACTTCTTTGACCTTGGCCATAGTAACTTCTTATTAATCACATCACCAGAGGCAAGGGAAAGAAAAGCAAAAATAAACTCTTGGGACTTCATCAAAATAAAAAGTTTCTACACAGTAAAGGAAACAATCAACAAAACTAAAAGGCAACCTACAGAATGGGAGAAGGTATTTACAAATGACATACCTGATGAAGGGTTAGTATCCAAAACCTATAAAGAACTTATCAAACTCAACACTGAACAAACTAATAATCTAGTTAAGAAATGGACAGAAGACATGAATAGACATTTCTCCAAAGGAGAAATGTCTTTTGGAGAAATGTCTTTATGTATCACATAAAAAGATGTTCAATATCATAAGAAGATGATTTTTATAATCATAAAAGATACGTAAAAAGATATGATAAAAAGATGCTCAATATAAATCCTTAACAATCAATATAATATCTATCCTCATCAAGGAAGTACAAATCAAAACCACAATAAGACACCACCTCACACTCATCAGAGTGGCTAAAATTAACAACACAGGAAACAAGAGATGTTGACAAGGATTCAGAGAAAGGGGAACCTTCTTACACTATTGGTGGAAATGCAACTGGTGCAGCCACTTTGGAAAACAGGATGGAGGTTCCTCAAAAAGTTCCCTTTCTTCACTAAACTTGTCTTCATGAAACTTTCTTGTTAAAAAGAGAAGTGAAGGGGCGCCTGGGTGGCTCAGTGGGTTAAAGCCTCTGTCTTCGGCTCAGGTCATGATCTTGGGGTCCTGGGATCAAGCCCCACATCGGGCTCTCTCTGATCAGTGGGGAGCCTCCTTCCCCCCCTTTATCTCTGCCTGCTGCTCTGCCTACTTGTGATCTCTCCCTTTCTCTGTCAAATAAATAAAATCTTAAAGAAAAGAAAAGAAAAGAAAAGTGAAGGCAAAGAGTACCTGATGGGGCGCCTGGGTGGCTCAGTGGGTTAAAGCCTCTGTCTTCGGCTCAGGTCATGATCCCAGGTTCCTGGGATCAAGCCCTGCATCAGGCTCTCCACTCAGCAGGGAGCCTGCTTCTCCATCTCTCTGCCTGCCTCTTTGCCTACTCTCTTTAAGATTTTTAATAAAATCTTAAAAAAAAAAAAAAAAGTACCTGAGACCTCCTGGGGGCATGGTGCTAAGTTACTATTACGAATTGTCAGGCACAACATTTAGCCACATTCTAAAAAAGAAAAAACTAATTCCCTATGACAATATATGAAATAATAGTAAGAACTATGTCTACGAATATCTATGTTATGCATAAAACCTAGTATTATTATTATACGAAAGAAAGGGAGGAAGGAAGGAAGGAAAGAGGAGGGAAGAGGAGACACGGCCATGCTTCTTTGTATACTGCACATCACTGGGCTTGTTGACTTGCGTAGGTATGTATGTGTTCAATAAATATTTGCTGATTAACACAAGAATCGGAAGACAGGACTAACACCTGTGTTGCAAATGAAATGGAACAGTTTTATTACCTATAATTGTTAAGCTTCATAGGATATTATTTGACTCACAGCCTACAGGAATCTATGCCATAGTAAGCCAAGCTATAATTGAGTTCTAGCTTTATGTAATCAGGCTTGTCAACTACTGCTGGTCATATTCATCCCTCAGATATCAGCTAAAACTCTGCTTCCTCAAAAAGACTTTTTTTGTCCTGCTCAACTGAACAAGGTTCCCAGTTAATATGCACTTAAAACATCGTTCTCCTTCACTGAATTTGTCACACTGCTATGATTTTTTTCAGCATCTGAACACCACTGCTTTCCCTGAGGAAGGAAAGGAACACAGGTTCCAGAAGAGCAAAGAACAGATCTCCCTTGTCACCACTGGATTCCTAGTACTAATCAAGCCACCAATCCCGCCCTTCTTCCCCCCCATAAGCAGCCAAGCAACACTGCATCAATGGCTTCGAGGGCTTCAAAATAAGGTATGGTTAATCACTCTACCCCAAAAAATTCCCACCTTGCAAGGCCCATTCTTTGCACCTAGATGAGACTTTTTTTTACAATCCTTAACACTGATCTGTTTAAATGATCATTTAGTTCATGTATAACATGACACAAACTCCACAATTTCAGATGTTTTGTGTTCTTTTACATTAATCTAGCCTACAAGGTCAGGACGAAAACAGTGGAAATGTATCATATGTCCATTCCATTTATAGGAATTCAACTTATCTTCAGCACAAGTAAAGAGAAAAAAAGGAAATTATTCACACAGAAATGGGGACTCTGCACACCATTCTACTCAATACTATATACTTCAAGGTGAGCATGGGATAGGAGGTTGGTACCTGCTGTCCTTTTGGTCAGTCTCAGTTCCTGAATGCCTCATACATAAGGATTCATTTCACCTGTGCTCAAAATCACAAATAGCACGCCATTCCAACAGGGAGCAAAAACCAGCTGTGTCACACATCCTGAGAGATAGGTCAGTCTCTGCCATGACTCTTTCCCAGGTACTTCTCAGGGGTACTCAAGTTTCACTTTACTCATGGCCTTCAGAAACAGACCCTATGTTAGATTAACAATGCCACTACATACTTGGGTGAGATGCACACCTGGCCTGAGTTTCCTTCCAAAAATAGTAGGCACATTTAGGCCCACAATGCTCAGAGCTGCCACCATGAAAAAGCCCAAACCTCTGTTTCTCTTTCTCTTCTCTTAGTAAATGTCTAAGTAAGAGTAATCAATTAAAATTTAGGAAGTGCATATGAAACAACAAAAAGAAAACCAAAGAAGGTTCCCAGTTAATATGCACTTAATAACATCATTCTCCTTCACTAAACTTGTCTTGTTAAAAAGTGAAGGAAAAGAGTACCTGAGGCTTGCTGGTAGCATGGTGCTAAGTTACTATTATGTTACTAAGTTACTATTACAAATGGTCAGGCACAACCTTTAGCCACATTCTAAAAAAGAAAAAACTAATTCCCTATGACAATATACATAATAATAGTAAGAACTAGATCTACAATATCTGTTATGCATGAAACCTAATATTATTATCAGTTTTACATGTGTATGAGATAAAAAGAATTAAAGAGGGGGAAAAATCACTTCTTTCCAGCTTCCAGTAAGTCCCCACTATTATAAGAATTACTCTTCCAAGATCCACCCCCTCCCTTCAGAGAGTTTCTCCTAAGAAGCACATGTATACTCTCCTTTCTTTTTAACTAAACTGGTATGAGTGAATTCTTATAAGTTAAATGCAAAGAAAACAGGATTCCATTCAATTGTAGGTTGAGTAGATGTTGGCCTTCCAACTCATCTTAATTAGCTTCCAATTATTTAAATTGTCACCTCAATTTCTCTTGGTTAGGGGTCAAGATGGATGTAGAGTCACAAGAGGTTTTTTTGTTGTTGTTTTGGGTTTGTTTTTTTTTTTTAATTTTTGTTTTTGTTTTGGTTTGGTTTGCTTTGGTAAAGAGCAAAAGGAAACTTCTCACTGAACTGCAGAGGAAAAACAAATCTGATTACAGTTAGAACATCCCTTCACTCTCTTTCCTTTGGAAAACTGCTCCTCCTCCACTCCAAACAAGTAATTTTAGGGATGTTACCAATCAAATACCCTATCTTCCTAGCCAGAAGAGTAAGCACATGACCGTCCTGTATCCACGTGGCCAATCATTTTCCTTCCCTGGAATTTGTAACTACTGAAGGCAGGTGTTTTCTCTTTATTCTGGGAAGATGTTAACACAGGGGCTGATAGAATGAAGATCATTCAAACATTAATTCAAGATTCAGTTATGACTAGAACAGTCTGATTTTACAAATACATACAGTTTACACCTGAAGCTGTAGCTCAAGAGGCAATCTAACCTCTGTGACAACGATAAACAGATCAAAAGTTAAACATACTTCCCTAAGTGTAAAACGTCGCACTTTTCATTCACATATATAACTGACATATGGTATGAAATGGTTGAGATCTTCATGAAAGAGATATAGCTAAAAAGTGCCACTGGGTGTGGTGCATAAACAATGACTCTTGGAACACTGAAAAAAAAAAAATTAAAATGTTTTTAAAAGTGCCACAATGCCTCAATATCCTGAAGACAAAAAAACATCCAACCGCTGATGCTGGTCCAGACACAAAGAAAATGAAGAATAATCAACACACTATTATCTTAGAAC
This sequence comes from Mustela nigripes, assembly GCF_022355385.1. NCBI lineage: Eukaryota > Metazoa > Chordata > Mammalia > Carnivora > Mustelidae > Mustela > Mustela nigripes. Next base: position 112,359,076 of record NC_081558.1, read on the forward strand.
TCTGAAAAGAATTTTTTCACATAGAACATATGTGAAACACATAACATACTTTTCACATCTGTCTTTTTGACATATATAGCCAAGAATTCAACCAAAATTCCACCACCCACTTATCTTTACTCTGCTTTCTAAAGGAACAGGCCAGCTATACCAGAGGGTTCAGAATTTGCTCTCTGCTTAAATTTAACCGTAAGCAAACCCATGTCTCTGATTACAGTTAGAACATCCCTTCACTCTCTTTCCTTTGGAAAACTGCTCCTCCTCCACTCCAAACAAGTAATTTTAGGGATGTTACCAATCAAATACCCTATCTTCCTAGCCAGAAGAGTAA